>NW_026870434.1:0-56988 GCF_963576545.1 Limanda limanda
TGCAAGTAGGCTCTACCCCCACTAAATGGGGTAGCGCGCATCAATCGGTACCATCCCTGAGCTTCTCCGACTTTCGGAAGGGTTAGGGTTAGGGTTAGGGATGAAAGCACATAGGAGAAAGAGATATTCTTGAATAACTTTTTTTGTGAAGGTCGGAGAGACTTGAAAAGTGGTTGCATCTGGACTAATTTGGGTCCTGCGGATCGATTGGTACCATCCCCGAGCTTGTACGACCTTCGGAAGAGGTCGACCGACGAAATTCCCCCAAATCTGAGGAGATATTCTTGAATAACTTTTTTTGTGAAGGTCGGAGAGACTTGCAAGTAGGCTCTGGCTCTACCCCCACTAAATGGGGTAGCGCGCATCGATCGGTACCATCTTTGAGCTTCTCCGACTTTCGGAAGGGTTAGGGTTAGGGTTAGGGATGAAAGCACATAGGAGAAAGAGATATTCTTGAATAACTTTTTTTGTGAAGGTCGGAGAGACTTGGAAAGTGGTTGCATCTGGACTAATTTGGGTCCTGCGGATCGATTGGTACCATCCCCGAGCTTGTACGACCTTCGGAAGAGGTCGACCGACGAAATTCCCCCAAATCTGAGGAGATATTCTTGAATAACTTTTTTTGTGAAGGTCGGAGAGACTTGCAAGTAGGCTCTACCCCCACTAAATGGGGTTGCGCGCATCGATCGGTACCATCCTTGAGCTTCTCCGACTTTCGGAAGGGTTAGGGTTAGGGTTAGGGATGAAAGCACATAGGAGAAAGAGATATTCTTGAATAACTTTTTTTGTGAAGGTCGGAGAGACTTGCAAGTAGGCTCTACCCCCACTAAATGGGGTAGCGCGCATCGATCGGTACCATCCTTGAGCTTCTCCGACTTTCGGAAGGGTTAGGGTTAGGGTTAGGGATGAAAGCACATAGGAGAAAGAGATATTCTTGAATAACTTTTTTTGTGAAGGTCGGAGAGACTTGGAAAGTGGTTGCATCTGGACTAATTTGGGTCCTGCGGATCGATTGGTACCATCCCCGAGCTTGTACGACCTTCGGAAGAGGTCGACCGACGAAATTCCCCCAAATCTGAGGAGATATTCTTGAATAACTTTTTTTGTGAAGGTCGGAGAGACTTGCAAGTAGGCTCTACCCCCACTAAATGGGGTTGCGCGCATCGATCGGTACCATCCTTGAGCTTCTCCGACTTTCGGAAGGGTTAGGGTTAGGGATGAAAGCACATAGGAGAAAGAGATATTCTTGAATAACTTTTTTTGTGAAGGTCGGAGAGACTTGCAAGTAGGCTCTACCCCCACTAAATGGGGTAGCGCGCATCGATCGGTACCATCCTTGAGCTTCTCCGACTTTCGGAAGGGTTAGGGTTAGGGTTAGGGATGAAAGCACATAGGAGAAAGAGATATTCTTGAATAACTTTTTTTGTGAAGGTCGGAGAGACTTGCAAGTAGGCTCTACCCCCACTAAATGGGGTAGCGCGCATCGATCGGTACCATCCTTGAGCTTCTCCGACTTTCGGAAGGGTTAGGGTTAGGGTTAGGGATGAAAGCACATAGGAGAAAGAGATATTCTTGAATAACTTTTTTTGTGAAGGTCGGAGAGACTTGCAAGTAGGCTCTGCCCCCACTAAATGGGGTAGCGCGCATCGATCGGTACCATCCTTGAGCTTCTCCGACTTTCGGAAGGGTTAGGGTTAGGGTTAGGGATGAAAGCACATAGGAGAAAGAGATATTCTTGAATAACTTTTTTTGTGAAGGTCGGAGAGACTTGGAAAGTGGTTGCATCTGGACTAATTTGGGTCCTGCGGATCGATTCGTACCATCCCCGAGCTTGTACGACCTTCGGAAGAGGTCGACCGACGAAATTCCCCCAAATCTGAGGAGATATTCTTGAATAACTTTTTTTGTGAAGGTCGGAGAGACTTGCAAGTAGGCTCTACCCCCACTAAATGGGGTAGCGCGCATCGATCGGTACCATCCTTGAGCTTCTCCGACTTTCGGAAGGGTTAGGGTTAGGGTTAGGGATGAAAGCACATAGGAGAAAGAGATATTCTTGAATAACTTTTTTTGTGAAGGTCGGAGAGACTTGCAAGTAGGCTCTACCCCCACTAAATGGGGTAGCGCGCATCGATCGGTACCATCCTTGAGCTTCTCCGACTTTCGGAAGGGTTAGGGTTAGGGTTAGGGATGAAAGCACATAGGAGAAAGAGATATTCTTGAATAACTTTTTTTGTGAAGGTCGGAGAGACTTGCAAGTAGGCTCTACCCCCACTAAATGGGGTTGCGCGCATCGATCGGTACCATCCTTGAGCTTCTCCGACTTTCGGAAGGGTTAGGGTTAGGGTTAGGGATGAAAGCACATAGGAGAAAGAGATATTCTTGAATAACTTTTTTTGTGAAGGTCGGAGAGACTTGCAAGTAGGCTCTACCCCCACTAAATGGGGTAGCGCGCATCAATCGGTACCATCCCTGAGCTTCTCCGACTTTCGGAAGGGTTAGGGTTAGGGTTAGGGATGAAAGCACATAGGAGAAAGAGATATTCTTGAATAACTTTTTTTGTGAAGGTCGGAGAGACTTGAAAAGTGGTTGCATCTGGACTAATTTGGGTCCTGCGGATCGATTGGTACCATCCCCGAGCTTGTACGACCTTCGGAAGAGGTCGACCGACGAAATTCCCCCAAATCTGAGGAGATATTCTTGAATAACTTTTTTTGTGAAGGTCGGAGAGACTTGCAAGTAGGCTCTACCCCCACTAAATGGGGTAGCGCGCATCGATCGGTACCATCTTTGAGCTTCTCCGACTTTCGGAAGGGTTAGGGTTAGGGTTAGGGATGAAAGCACATAGGAGAAAGAGATATTCTTGAATAACTTTTTTTGTGAAGGTCGGAGAGACTTGGAAAGTGGTTGCATCTGGACTAATTTGGGTCCTGCGGATCGATTGGTACCATCCCCGAGCTTGTACGACCTTCGGAAGAGGTCGACCGACGAAATTCCCCCAAATCTGAGGAGATATTCTTGAATAACTTTTTTTGTGAAGGTCGGAGAGACTTGCAAGTAGGCTCTACCCCCACTAAATGGGGTTGCGCGCATCGATCGGTACCATCGTTGAGCTTCTCCGACTTTCGGAAGGGTTAGGGTTAGGGATGAAAGCACATAGGAGAAAGAGATATTCTTGAATAACTTTTTTTGTGAAGGTCGGAGAGACTTGCAAGTAGGCTCTACCCCCACTAAATGGGGTAGCGCGCATCGATCGGTACCATCCTTGAGCTTCTCCGACTTTCGGAAGGGTTAGGGTTAGGGTTAGGGATGAAAGCACATAGGAGAAAGAGATATTCTTGAATAACTTTTTTTGTGAAGGTCGGAGAGACTTGGAAAGTGGTTGCATCTGGACTAATTTGGGTCCTGCGGATCGATTGGTACCATCCCCGAGCTTGTACGACCTTTGGAAGAGGTCGACCGACGAAATTCCCCCAAATCTGAGGAGATATTCTTGAATAACTTTTTTTGTGAAGGTCGGAGAGACTTGCAAGTAGGCTCTACCCCCACTAAATGGGGTTGCGCGCATCGATCGGTACCATCCTTGAGCTTCTCCGACTTTCGGAAGGGTTAGGGTTAGGGTTAGGGATGAAAGCACATAGGAGAAAGAGATATTCTTGAATAACTTTTTTTGTGAAGGTCGGAGAGACTTGCAAGTAGGCTCTACCCCCACTAAATGGGGTAGCGCGCATCGATCGGTACCATCCTTGAGCTTCTCCGACTTTCGGAAGGGTTAGGGTTAGGGTTAGGGATGAAAGCACATAGGAGAAAGAGATATTCTTGAATAACTTTTTTTGTGAAGGTCGGAGAGACTTGCAAGTAGGCTCTACCCCCACTAAATGGGGTAGCGCGCATCGATCGGTACCATCCTTGAGCTTCTCCGACTTTCGGAAGGGTTAGGGTTAGGGTTAGGGATGAAAGCACATAGGAGAAAGAGATATTCTTGAATAACTTTTTTTGTGAAGGTCGGAGAGACTTGCAAGTAGGCTCTGCCCCCACTAAATGGGGTAGCGCGCATCGATCGGTACCATCCTTGAGCTTCTCCTACTTTCGGAAGGGTTAGGGTTAGGGTTAGGGATGAAAGCACATAGGAGAAAGAGATATTCTTGAATAACTTTTTTTGTGAAGGTCGGAGAGACTTGGAAAGTGGTTGCATCTGGACTAATTTGGGTCCTGCGGATCGATTCGTACCATCCCCGAGCTTGTACGACCTTCGGAAGAGGTCGACCGACGAAATTCCCCCAAATCTGAGGAGATATTCTTGAATAACTTTTTTTGTGAAGGTCGGAGAGACTTGCAAGTAGGCTCTACCCCCACTAAATGGGGTAGCGCGCATCGATCGGTACCATCCTTGAGCTTCTCCGACTTTCGGAAGGGTTAGGGTTAGGGTTAGGGATGAAAGCACATAGGAGAAAGAGATATTCTTGAATAACTTTTTTTGTGAAGGTCGGAGAGACTTGCAAGTAGGCTCTACCCCCACTAAATGGGGTAGCGCGCATCGATCGGTACCATCCTTGAGCTTCTCCGACTTTCGGAAGGGTTAGGGTTAGGGTTAGGGATGAAAGCACATAGGAGAAAGAGATATTCTTGAATAACTTTTTTTGTGAAGGTCGGAGAGACTTGCAAGTAGGCTCTACCCCCACTAAATGGGGTAGCGCACATCGATCGGTACCATCCTTGAGCTTCTCCGACTTTCGGAAGGGTTAGGGTTAGGGTTAGGGATGAAAGCACATAGGAGAAAGAGATATTCTTGAATAACTTTTTTTGTGAAGGTCGGAGAGACTTGCAAGTAGGCTCTACCCCCACTAAATGGGGTAGCGCGCATCGATCGGTACCATCCTTGAGCTTCTCCGACTTTCGGAAGGGTTAGGGTTAGGGTTAGGGATGAAAGCACATAGGAGAAAGAGATATTCTTGAATAACTTTTTTTGTGAAGGTCGGAGAGACTTGGAAAGTGGTTGCATCTGGACTAATTTGGGTCCTGCGGATCGATTGGTACCATCCCCGAGCTTGTACGACCTTCGGAAGAGGTCGACCGACGAAATTCCCCCAAATCTGAGGAGATATTCTTGAATAACTTTTTTTGTGAAGGTCGGAGAGACTTGCAAGTAGGCTCTACCCCCACTAAATGGGGTTGCGCGCATCGATCGGTACCATCCTTGAGCTTCTCCGACTTTCGGAAGGGTTAGGGTTAGGGTTAGGGATGAAAGCACATAGGAGAAAGAGATATTCTTGAATAACTTTTTTTGTGAAGGTCGGAGAGACTTGCAAGTAGGCTCTACCCCCACTAAATGGGGTAGCGCGCATCGATCGGTACCATCCTTGAGCTTCTCCGACTTTCGGAAGGGTTAGGGTTAGGGTTAGGGATGAAAGCACATAGGAGAAAGAGATATTCTTGAATAACTTTTTTTGTGAAGGTCGGAGAGACTTGGAAAGTGGTTGCATCTGGACTAATTTGGGTCCTGCGGATCGATTGGTACCATCCCCGAGCTTGTACGACCTTCGGAAGAGGTCGACCGACGAAATTCCCCCAAATCTGAGGAGATATTCTTGAATAACTTTTTTTGTGAAGGTCGGAGAGACTTGCAAGTAGGCTCTACCCCCACTAAATGGGGTTGCGCGCATCGATCGGTACCATCCTTGAGCTTCTCCGACTTTCGGAAGGGTTAGGGTTAGGGTTAGGGATGAAAGCACATAGGAGAAAGAGATATTCTTGAATAACTTTTTTTGTGAAGGTCGGAGAGACTTGCAAGTAGGCTCTACCCCCACTAAATGGGGTAGCGCGCATCAATCGGTACCATCCCTGAGCTTCTCCGACTTTCGGAAGGGTTAGGGTTAGGGTTAGGGATGAAAGCACATAGGAGAAAGAGATATTCTTGAATAACTTTTTTTGTGAAGGTCGGAGAGACTTGAAAAGTGGTTGCATCTGGACTAATTTGGGTCCTGCGGATCGATTGGTACCATCCCCGAGCTTGTACGACCTTCGGAAGAGGTCGACCGACGAAATTCCCCCAAATCTGAGGAGATATTCTTGAATAACTTTTTTTGTGAAGGTCGGAGAGACTTGCAAGTAGGCTCTACCCCCACTAAATGGGGTAGCGCGCATCGATCGGTACCATCTTTGAGCTTCTCCGACTTTTGGAAGGGTTAGGGTTAGGGTTAGGGATGAAAGCACATAGGAGAAAGAGATATTCTTGAATAACTTTTTTTGTGAAGGTCGGAGAGACTTGGAAAGTGGTTGCATCTGGACTAATTTGGGTCCTGCGGATCGATTGGTACCATCCCCGAGCTTGTACGACCTTCGGAAGAGGTCGACCGACGAAATTCCCCCAAATCTGAGGAGATATTCTTGAATAACTTTTTTTGTGAAGGTCGGAGAGACTTGCAAGTAGGCTCTACCCCCACTAAATGGGGTTGCGCGCATCGATCGGTACCATCCTTGAGCTTCTCCGACTTTCGGAAGGGTTAGGGTTAGGGTTAGGGATGAAAGCACATAGGAGAAAGAGATATTCTTGAATAACTTTTTTTGTGAAGGTCGGAGAGACTTGCAAGTAGGCTCTACCCCCACTAAATGGGGTAGCGCGCATCGATCGGTACCATCCTTGAGCTTCTCCGACTTTCGGAAGGGTTAGGGTTAGGGTTAGGGATGAAAGCACATAGGAGAAAGAGATATTCTTGAATAACTTTTTTTGTGAAGGTCGGAGAGACTTGCAAGTAGGCTCTGCCCCCACTAAATGGGGTAGCGCGCATCGATCGGTACCATCCTTGAGCTTCTCCGACTTTCGGAAGGGTTAGGGTTAGGGTTAGGGATGAAAGCACATAGGAGAAAGAGATATTCTTGAATAACTTTTTTTGTGAAGGTCGGAGAGACTTGGAAAGTGGTTGCATCTGGACTAATTTGGGTCCTGCGGATCGATTCGTACCATCCCCGAGCTTGTACGACCTTCGGAAGAGGTCGACCGACGAAATTCCCCCAAATCTGAGGAGATATTCTTGAATAACTTTTTTTGTGAAGGTCGGAGAGACTTGCAAGTAGGCTCTACCCCCACTAAATGGGGTAGCGCGCATCGATCGGTACCATCCTTGAGCTTCTCCGACTTTCGGAAGGGTTAGGGTTAGGGTTAGGGATGAAAGCACATAGGAGAAAGAGATATTCTTGAATAACTTTTTTTGTGAAGGTCGGAGAGACTTGCAAGTAGGCTCTACCCCCACTAAATGGGGTAGCGCGCATCGATCGGTACCATCCTTGAGCTTCTCCGACTTTCGGAAGGGTTAGGGTTAGGGTTAGGGATGAAAGCACATAGGAGAAAGAGATATTCTTGAATAACTTTTTTTGTGAAGGTCGGAGAGACTTGCAAGTAGGCTCTACCCCCACTAAATGGGGTTGCGCGCATCGATCGGTACCATCCTTGAGCTTCTCCGACTTTCGGAAGGGTTAGGGTTAGGGTTAGGGATGAAAGCACATAGGAGAAAGAGATATTCTTGAATAACTTTTTTTGTGAAGGTCGGAGAGACTTGCAAGTAGGCTCTACCCCCACTAAATGGGGTAGCGCGCATCAATCGGTACCATCCCTGAGCTTCTCCGACTTTCGGAAGGGTTAGGGTTAGGGTTAGGGATGAAAGCACATAGGAGAAAGAGATATTCTTGAATAACTTTTTTTGTGAAGGTCGGAGAGACTTGAAAAGTGGTTGCATCTGGACTAATTTGGGTCCTGCGGATCGATTGGTACCATCCCCGAGCTTGTACGACCTTCGGAAGAGGTCGACCGACGAAATTCCCCCAAATCTGAGGAGATATTCTTGAATAACTTTTTTTGTGAAGGTCGGAGAGACTTGCAAGTAGGCTCTACCCCCACTAAATGGGGTAGCGCGCATCGATCGGTACCATCTTTGAGCTTCTCCGACTTTCGGAAGGGTTAGGGTTAGGGTTAGGGATGAAAGCACATAGGAGAAAGAGATATTCTTGAATAACTTTTTTTGTGAAGGTCGGAGAGACTTGCAAGTAGGCTCTACCCCCACTAAATGGGGTAGCGCGCATCAATCGGTACCATCCCTGAGCTTCTCCGACTTTCGGAAGGGTTAGGGTTAGGGTTAGGGATGAAAGCACATAGGAGAAAGAGATATTCTTGAATAACTTTTTTTGTGAAGGTCGGAGAGACTTGAAAAGTGGTTGCATCTGGACTAATTTGGGTCCTGCGGATCGATTGGTACCATCCCCGAGCTTGTACGACCTTCGGAAGAGGTCGACCGACGAAATTCCCCCAAATCTGAGGAGATATTCTTGAATAACTTTTTTTGTGAAGGTCGGAGAGACTTGCAAGTAGGCTCTACCCCCACTAAATGGGGTAGCGCGCATCGATCGGTACCATCTTTGAGCTTCTCCGACTTTTGGAAGGGTTAGGGTTAGGGTTAGGGATGAAAGCACATAGGAGAAAGAGATATTCTTGAATAACTTTTTTTGTGAAGGTCGGAGAGACTTGGAAAGTGGTTGCATCTGGACTAATTTGGGTCCTGCGGATCGATTGGTACCATCCCCGAGCTTGTACGACCTTCGGAAGAGGTCGACCGACGAAATTCCCCCAAATCTGAGGAGATATTCTTGAATAACTTTTTTTGTGAAGGTCGGAGAGACTTGCAAGTAGGCTCTACCCCCACTAAATGGGGTTGCGCGCATCGATCGGTACCATCCTTGAGCTTCTCCGACTTTCGGAAGGGTTAGGGTTAGGGTTAGGGATGAAAGCACATAGGAGAAAGAGATATTCTTGAATAACTTTTTTTGTGAAGGTCGGAGAGACTTGCAAGTAGGCTCTACCCCCACTAAATGGGGTAGCGCGCATCGATCGGTACCATCCTTGAGCTTCTCCGACTTTCGGAAGGGTTAGGGTTAGGGTTAGGGATGAAAGCACATAGGAGAAAGAGATATTCTTGAATAACTTTTTTTGTGAAGGTCGGAGAGACTTGCAAGTAGGCTCTGCCCCCACTAAATGGGGTAGCGCGCATCGATCGGTACCATCCTTGAGCTTCTCCGACTTTCGGAAGGGTTAGGGTTAGGGTTAGGGATGAAAGCACATAGGAGAAAGAGATATTCTTGAATAACTTTTTTTGTGAAGGTCGGAGAGACTTGGAAAGTGGTTGCATCTGGACTAATTTGGGTCCTGCGGATCGATTCGTACCATCCCCGAGCTTGTACGACCTTCGGAAGAGGTCGACCGACGAAATTCCCCCAAATCTGAGGAGATATTCTTGAATAACTTTTTTTGTGAAGGTCGGAGAGACTTGCAAGTAGGCTCTACCCCCACTAAATGGGGTAGCGCGCATCGATCGGTACCATCCTTGAGCTTCTCCGACTTTCGGAAGGGTTAGGGTTAGGGTTAGGGATGAAAGCACATAGGAGAAAGAGATATTCTTGAATAACTTTTTTTGTGAAGGTCGGAGAGACTTGCAAGTAGGCTCTACCCCCACTAAATGGGGTAGCGCGCATCGATCGGTACCATCCTTGAGCTTCTCCGACTTTCGGAAGGGTTAGGGTTAGGGTTAGGGATGAAAGCACATAGGAGAAAGAGATATTCTTGAATAACTTTTTTTGTGAAGGTCGGAGAGACTTGCAAGTAGGCTCTACCCCCACTAAATGGGGTTGCGCGCATCGATCGGTACCATCCTTGAGCTTCTCCGACTTTCGGAAGGGTTAGGGTTAGGGTTAGGGATGAAAGCACATAGGAGAAAGAGATATTCTTGAATAACTTTTTTTGTGAAGGTCGGAGAGACTTGCAAGTAGGCTCTACCCCCACTAAATGGGGTAGCGCGCATCAATCGGTACCATCCCTGAGCTTCTCCGACTTTCGGAAGGGTTAGGGTTAGGGTTAGGGATGAAAGCACATAGGAGAAAGAGATATTCTTGAATAACTTTTTTTGTGAAGGTCGGAGAGACTTGAAAAGTGGTTGCATCTGGACTAATTTGGGTCCTGCGGATCGATTGGTACCATCCCCGAGCTTGTACGACCTTCGGAAGAGGTCGACCGACGAAATTCCCCCAAATCTGAGGAGATATTCTTGAATAACTTTTTTTGTGAAGGTCGGAGAGACTTGCAAGTAGGCTCTACCCCCACTAAATGGGGTAGCGCGCATCGATCGGTACCATCTTTGAGCTTCTCCGACTTTCGGAAGGGTTAGGGTTAGGGTTAGGGATGAAAGCACATAGGAGAAAGAGATATTCTTGAATAACTTTTTTTGTGAAGGTCGGAGAGACTTGGAAAGTGGTTGCATCTGGACTAATTTGGGTCCTGCGGATCGATTGGTACAATCCCCGAGCTTGTACGACCTTCGGAAGAGGTCGACCGACGAAATTCCCCCAAATCTGAGGAGATATTCTTGAATAACTTTTTTTGTGAAGGTCGGAGAGACTTGCAAGTAGGCTCTACCCCCACTAAATGGGGTTGCGCGCATCGATCGGTACCATCCTTGAGCTTCTCCGACTTTCGGAAGGGTTAGGGTTAGGGTTAGGGATGAAAGCACATAGGAGAAAGAGATATTCTTGAATAACTTTTTTTGTGAAGGTCGGAGAGACTTGCAAGTAGGCTCTACCCCCACTAAATGGGGTAGCGCGCATCGATCGGTACCATCCTTGAGCTTCTCCGACTTTCGGAAGGGTTAGGGTTAGGGTTAGGGATGAAAGCACATAGGAGAAAGAGATATTCTTGAATAACTTTTTTTGTGAAGGTCGGAGAGACTTGCAAGTAGGCTCTGCCCCCACTAAATGGGGTAGCGCGCATCGATCGGTACCATCCTTGAGCTTCTCCGACTTTCGGAAGGGTTAGGGTTAGGGTTAGGGATGAAAGCACATAGGAGAAAGAGATATTCTTGAATAACTTTTTTTGTGAAGGTCGGAGAGACTTGGAAAGTGGTTGCATCTGGACTAATTTGGGTCCTGCGGATCGATTCGTACCATCCCCGAGCTTGTACGACCTTCGGAAGAGGTCGACCGACGAAATTCCCCCAAATCTGAGGAGATATTCTTGAATAACTTTTTTTGTGAAGGTCGGAGAGACTTGCAAGTAGGCTCTACCCCCACTAAATGGGGTAGCGCGCATCGATCGGTACCATCCTTGAGCTTCTCCGACTTTCGGAAGGGTTAGGGTTAGGGTTAGGGATGAAAGCACATAGGAGAAAGAGATATTCTTGAATAACTTTTTTTGTGAAGGTCGGAGAGACTTGCAAGTAGGCTCTACCCCCACTAAATGGGGTAGCGCGCATCGATCGGTACCATCCTTGAGCTTCTCCGACTTTCGGAAGGGTTAGGGTTAGGGTTAGGGATGAAAGCACATAGGAGAAAGAGATATTCTTGAATAACTTTTTTTGTGAAGGTCGGAGAGACTTGCAAGTAGGCTCTACCCCCACTAAATGGGGTTGCGCGCATCGATCGGTACCATCCTTGAGCTTCTCCGACTTTCGGAAGGGTTAGGGTTAGGGTTAGGGATGAAAGCACATAGGAGAAAGAGATATTCTTGAATAACTTTTTTTGTGAAGGTCGGAGAGACTTGCAAGTAGGCTCTACCCCCACTAAATGGGGTAGCGCGCATCAATCGGTACCATCCCTGAGCTTCTCCGACTTTCGGAAGGGTTAGGGTTAGGGTTAGGGATGAAAGCACATAGGAGAAAGAGATATTCTTGAATAACTTTTTTTGTGAAGGTCGGAGAGACTTGAAAAGTGGTTGCATCTGGACTAATTTGGGTCCTGCGGATCGATTGGTACCATCCCCGAGCTTGTACGACCTTCGGAAGAGGTCGACCGACGAAATTCCCCCAAATCTGAGGAGATATTCTTGAATAACTTTTTTTGTGAAGGTCGGAGAGACTTGCAAGTAGGCTCTACCCCCACTAAATGGGGTAGCGCGCATCGATCGGTACCATCTTTGAGCTTCTCCGACTTTCGGAAGGGTTAGGGTTAGGGTTAGGGATGAAAGCACATAGGAGAAAGAGATATTCTTGAATAACTTTTTTTGTGAAGGTCGGAGAGACTTGGAAAGTGGTTGCATCTGGACTAATTTGGGTCCTGCGGATCGATTGGTACCATCCCCGAGCTTGTACGACCTTCGGAAGAGGTCGACCGACGAAATTCCCCCAAATCTGAGGAGATATTCTTGAATAACTTTTTTTGTGAAGGTCGGAGAGACTTGCAAGTAGGCTCTACCCCCACTAAATGGGGTTGCGCGCATCGATCGGTACCATCGTTGAGCTTCTCCGACTTTCGGAAGGGTTAGGGTTAGGGTTAGGGATGAAAGCACATAGGAGAAAGAGATATTCTTGAATAACTTTTTTTGTGAAGGTCGGAGAGACTTGCAAGTAGGCTCTACCCCCACTAAATGGGGTAGCGCGCATCGATCGGTACCATCCTTGAGCTTCTCCGACTTTCGGAAGGGTTAGGGTTAGGGTTAGGGATGAAAGCACATAGGAGAAAGAGATATTCTTGAATAACTTTTTTTGTGAAGGTCGGAGAGACTTGGAAAGTGGTTGCATCTGGACTAATTTGGGTCCTGCGGATCGATTGGTACCATCCCCGAGCTTGTACGACCTTCGGAAGAGGTCGACCGACGAAATTCCCCCAAATCTGAGGAGATATTCTTGAATAACTTTTTTTGTGAAGGTCGGAGAGACTTGCAAGTAGGCTCTACCCCCACTAAATGGGGTTGCGCGCATCGATCGGTACCATCCTTGAGCTTCTCCGACTTTCGGAAGGGTTAGGGTTAGGGTTAGGGATGAAAGCACATAGGAGAAAGAGATATTCTTGAATAACTTTTTTTGTGAAGGTCGGAGAGACTTGCAAGTAGGCTCTACCCCCACTAAATGGGGTAGCGCGCATCGATCGGTACCATCCTTGAGCTTCTCCGACTTTCGGAAGGGTTAGGGTTAGGGTTAGGGATGAAAGCACATAGGAGAAAGAGATATTCTTGAATAACTTTTTTTGTGAAGGTCGGAGAGACTTGCAAGTAGGCTCTACCCCCACTAAATGGGGTAGCGCGCATCGATCGGTACCATCCTTGAGCTTCTCCGACTTTCGGAAGGGTTAGGGTTAGGGTTAGGGATGAAAGCACATAGGAGAAAGAGATATTCTTGAATAACTTTTTTTGTGAAGGTCGGAGAGACTTGCAAGTAGGCTCTGCCCCCACTAAATGGGGTAGCGCGCATCGATCGGTACCATCCTTGAGCTTCTCCTACTTTCGGAAGGGTTAGGGTTAGGGTTAGGGATGAAAGCACATAGGAGAAAGAGATATTCTTGAATAACTTTTTTTGTGAAGGTCGGAGAGACTTGGAAAGTGGTTGCATCTGGACTAATTTGGGTCCTGCGGATCGATTCGTACCATCCCCGAGCTTGTACGACCTTCGGAAGAGGTCGACCGACGAAATTCCCCCAAATCTGAGGAGATATTCTTGAATAACTTTTTTTGTGAAGGTCGGAGAGACTTGCAAGTAGGCTCTACCCCCACTAAATGGGGTAGCGCGCATCGATCGGTACCATCCTTGAGCTTCTCCGACTTTCGGAAGGGTTAGGGTTAGGGTTAGGGATGAAAGCACATAGGAGAAAGAGATATTCTTGAATAACTTTTTTTGTGAAGGTCGGAGAGACTTGCAAGTAGGCTCTACCCCCACTAAATGGGGTAGCGCGCATCGATCGGTACCATCCTTGAGCTTCTCCGACTTTCGGAAGGGTTAGGGTTAGGGTTAGGGATGAAATCACATAGGAGAAAGAGATATTCTTGAATAACTTTTTTTGTGAAGGTCGGAGAGACTTGCAAGTAGGCTCTACCCCCACTAAATGGGGTAGCGCGCATCGATCGGTACCATCCTTGAGCTTCTCCGACTTTCGGAAGGGTTAGGGTTAGGGTTAGGGATGAAAGCACATAGGAGAAAGAGATATTCTTGAATAACTTTTTTTGTGAAGGTCGGAGAGACTTGCAAGTAGGCTCTACCCCCACTAAATGGGGTAGCGCGCATCGATCGGTACCATCCTTGAGCTTCTCCGACTTTCGGAAGGGTTAGGGTTAGGGTTAGGGATGAAAGCACATAGGAGAAAGAGATATTCTTGAATAACTTTTTTTGTGAAGGTCGGAGAGACTTGGAAAGTGGTTGCATCTGGACTAATTTGGGTCCTGCGGATCGATTGGTACCATCCCCGAGCTTGTACGACCTTCGGAAGAGGTCGACCGACGAAATTCCCCCAAATCTGAGGAGATATTCTTGAATAACTTTTTTTGTGAAGGTCGGAGAGACTTGCAAGTAGGCTCTACCCCCACTAAATGGGGTTGCGCGCATCGATCGGTACCATCGTTGAGCTTCTCCGACTTTCGGAAGGGTTAGGGTTAGGGTTAGGGATGAAAGCACATAGGAGAAAGAGATATTCTTGAATAACTTTTTTTGTGAAGGTCGGAGAGACTTGCAAGTAGGCTCTACCCCCACTAAATGGGGTAGCGCGCATCGATCGGTACCATCCTTGAGCTTCTCCGACTTTCGGAAGGGTTAGGGTTAGGGTTAGGGATGAAAGCACATAGGAGAAAGAGATATTCTTGAATAACTTTTTTTGTGAAGGTCGGAGAGACTTGCAAGTAGGCTCTACCCCCACTAAATGGGGTAGCGCGCATCGATCGGTACCATCCTTGAGCTTCTCCGACTTTCGGAAGGGTTAGGGTTAGGGTTAGGGATGAAAGCACATAGGAGAAAGAGATATTCTTGAATAACTTTTTTTGTGAAGGTCGGAGAGACTTGCAAGTAGGCTCTGCCCCCACTAAATGGGGTAGCGCGCATCGATCGGTACCATCCTTGAGCTTCTCCTACTTTCGGAAGGGTTAGGGTTAGGGTTAGGGATGAAAGCACATAGGAGAAAGAGATATTCTTGAATAACTTTTTTTGTGAAGGTCGGAGAGACTTGGAAAGTGGTTGCATCTGGACTAATTTGGGTCCTGCAGATCGATTCGTACCATCCCCGAGCTTGTACGACCTTCGGAAGAGGTCGACCGACGAAATTCCCCCAATTCTGAGGAGATATTCTTGAATAACTTTTTTTGTGAAGGTCGGAGAGACTTGCAAGTAGGCTCTACCCCCACTAAATGGGGTAGCGCGCATCGATCGGTACCATCCTTGAGCTTCTCCGACTTTCGGAAGGGTTAGGGTTAGGGTTAGGGATGAAAGCACATAGGAGAAAGAGATATTCTTGAATAACTTTTTTTGTGAAGGTCGGAGAGACTTGCAAGTAGGCTCTACCCCCACTAAATGGGGTAGCGCGCATCGATCGGTACCATCCTTGAGCTTCTACGACTTTCGGAAGGGTTAGGGTTAGGGTTAGGGATGAAAGCACATAGGAGAAAGAGATATTCTTGAATAACTTTTTTTGTGAAGGTCGGAGAGACTTGCAAGTAGGCTCTACCCCCACTAAATGGGGTAGCGCACATCGATCGGTACCATCCTTGAGCTTCTCCGACTTTCGGAAGGGTTAGGGTTAGGGTTAGGGATGAAAGCACATAGGAGAAAGAGATATTCTTGAATAACTTTTTTTGTGAAGGTCGGAGAGACTTGCAAGTAGGCTCTACCCCCACTAAATGGGGTAGCGCGCATCGATCGGTACCATCCTTGAGCTTCTCCGACTTTCGGAAGGGTTAGGGTTAGGGTTAGGGATGAAAGCACATAGGAGAAAGAGATATTCTTGAATAACTTTTTTTGTGAAGGTCGGAGAGACTTGGAAAGTGGTTGCATCTGGACTAATTTGGGTCCTGCGGATCGATTGGTACCATCCCCGAGCTTGTACGACCTTCGGAAGAGGTCGACCGACGAAATTCCCCCAAATCTGAGGAGATATTCTTGAATAACTTTTTTTGTGAAGGTCGGAGAGACTTGCAAGTAGGCTCTACCCCCACTAAATGGGGTTGCGCGCATCGATCGGTACCATCCTTGAGCTTCTCCGACTTTCGGAAGGGTTAGGGTTAGGGTTAGGGATGAAAGCACATAGGAGAAAGAGATATTCTTGAATAACTTTTTTTGTGAAGGTCGGAGAGACTTGGAAAGTGGTTGCATCTGGACTAATTTGGGTCCTGCGGATCGATTGGTACCATCCCCGAGCTTGTACGACCTTCGGAAGAGGTCGACCGACGAAATTCCCCCAAATCTGAGGAGATATTCTTGAATAACTTTTTTTGTGAAGGTCGGAGAGACTTGCAAGTAGGCTCTACCCCCACTAAATGGGGTTGCGCGCATCGATCGGTACCATCGTTGAGCTTCTCCGACTTTCGGAAGGGTTAGGGTTAGGGTTAGGGATGAAAGCACATAGGAGAAAGAGATATTCTTGAATACCTTTTTTTGTGAAGGTCGGAGAGACTTGCAAGTAGGCTCTACCCCCACTAAATGGGGTAGCGCGCATCGATCGGTACCATCCTTGAGCTTCTCCGACTTTCGGAAGGGTTAGGGTTAGGGTTAGGGATGAAAGCACATAGGAGAAAGAGATATTCTTGAATAACTTTTTTTGTGAAGGTCGGAGAGACTTGGAAAGTGGTTGCATCTGGACTAATTTGGGTCCTGCGGATCGATTGGTACCATCCCCGAGCTTGTACGACCTTCGGAAGAGGTCGACCGACGAAATTCCCCCAAATCTGAGGAGATATTCTTGAATAACTTTTTTTGTGAAGGTCGGAGAGACTTGCAAGTAGGCTCTACCCCCACTAAATGGGGTTGCGCGCATCGATCGGTACCATCCTTGAGCTTCTCCGACTTTCGGAAGGGTTAGGGTTAGGGTTAGGGATGAAAGCACATAGGAGAAAGAGATATTCTTGAATAACTTTTTTTGTGAAGGTCGGAGAGACTTGCAAGTAGGCTCTACCCCCACTAAATGGGGTAGCGCGCATCGATCGGTACCATCCTTGAGCTTCTCCGACTTTCGGAAGGGTTAGGGTTAGGGTTAGGGATGAAAGCACATAGGAGAAAGAGATATTCTTGAATAACTTTTTTTGTGAAGGTCGGAGAGACTTGCAAGTAGGCTCTACCCCCACTAAATGGGGTAGCGCGCATCGATCGGTACCATCCTTGAGCTTCTCCGACTTTCGGAAGGGTTAGGGTTAGGGTTAGGGATGAAAGCACATAGGAGAAAGAGATATTCTTGAATAACTTTTTTTGTGAAGGTCGGAGAGACTTGCAAGTAGGCTCTACCCCCACTAAATGGGGTAGCGCGCATCGATCGGTACCATCCTTGAGCTTCTCCGACTTTCGGAAGGGTTAGGGTTAGGGTTAGGGATGAAAGCACATAGGAGAAAGAGATATTCTTGAATAACTTTTTTTGTGAAGGTCGGAGAGACTTGGAAAGTGGTTGCATCTGGACTAATTTGGGTCCTGCGGATCGATTGGTACCATCCCCGAGCTTGTACGACCTTCGGAAGAGGTCGACCGACGAAATTCCCCCAAATCTGAGGAGATATTCTTGAATAACTTTTTTTGTGAAGGTCGGAGAGACTTGCAAGTAGGCTCTACCCCCACTAAATGGGGTTGCGCGCATCGATCGGTACCATCCTTGAGCTTCTCCGACTTTCGGAAGGGTTAGGGTTAGGGTTAGGGATGAAAGCACATAGGAGAAAGAGATATTCTTGAATAACTTTTTTTGTGAAGGTCGGAGAGACTTGCAAGTAGGCTCTACCCCCACTAAATGGGGTAGCGCGCATCAATCGGTACCATCCCTGAGCTTCTCCGACTTTCGGAAGGGTTAGGGTTAGGGTTAGGGATGAAAGCACATAGGAGAAAGAGATATTCTTGAATAACTTTTTTTGTGAAGGTCGGAGAGACTTGAAAAGTGGTTGCATCTGGACTAATTTGGGTCCTGCGGATCGATTGGTACCATCCCCGAGCTTGTACGACCTTCGGAAGAGGTCGACCGACGAAATTCCCCCAAATCTGAGGAGATATTCTTGAATAACTTTTTTTGTGAAGGTCGGAGAGACTTGCAAGTAGGCTCTACCCCCACTAAATGGGGTAGCGCGCATCGATCGGTACCATCTTTGAGCTTCTCCGACTTTCGGAAGGGTTAGGGTTAGGGTTAGGGATGAAAGCACATAGGAGAAAGAGATATTCTTGAATAACTTTTTTTGTGAAGGTCGGAGAGACTTGGAAAGTGGTTGCATCTGGACTAATTTGGGTCCTGCGGATCGATTGGTACCATCCCCGAGCTTGTACGACCTTCGGAAGAGGTCGACCGACGAAATTCCCCCAAATCTGAGGAGATATTCTTGAATAACTTTTTTTGTGAAGGTCGGAGAGACTTGCAAGTAGGCTCTACCCCCACTAAATGGGGTTGCGCGCATCGATCGGTACCATCCTTGAGCTTCTCCGACTTTCGGAAGGGTTAGGGTTAGGGTTAGGGATGAAAGCACATAGGAGAAAGAGATATTCTTGAATAACTTTTTTTGTGAAGGTCGGAGAGACTTGCAAGTAGGCTCTACCCCCACTAAATGGGGTAGCGCGCATCGATCGGTACCATCCTTGAGCTTCTCCGACTTTCGGAAGGGTTAGGGTTAGGGTTAGGGATGAAAGCACATAGGAGAAAGAGATATTCTTGAATAACTTTTTTTGTGAAGGTCGGAGAGACTTGGAAAGTGGTTGCATCTGGACTAATTTGGGTCCTGCGGATCGATTGGTACCATCCCCGAGCTTGTACGACCTTCGGAAGAGGTCGACCGACGAAATTCCCCCAAATCTGAGGAGATATTCTTGAATAACTTTTTTTGTGAAGGTCGGAGAGACTTGCAAGTAGGCTCTACCCCCACTAAATGGGGTTGCGCGCATCGATCGGTACCATCCTTGAGCTTCTCCGACTTTCGGAAGGGTTAGGGTTAGGGTTAGGGATGAAAGCACATAGGAGAAAGAGATATTCTTGAATAACTTTTTTTGTGAAGGTCGGAGAGACTTGGAAAGTGGTTGCATCTGGACTAATTTGGGTCCTGCGGATCGATTGGTACCATCCCCGAGCTTGTACGACCTTCGGAAGAGGTCGACCGACGAAATTCCCCCAAATCTGAGGAGATATTCTTGAATAACTTTTTTTGTGAAGGTCGGAGAGACTTGCAAGTAGGCTCTACCCCCACTAAATGGGGTTGCGCGCATCGATCGGTACCATCGTTGAGCTTCTCCGACTTTCGGAAGGGTTAGGGTTAGGGTTAGGGATGAAAGCACATAGGAGAAAGAGATATTCTTGAATACCTTTTTTTGTGAAGGTCGGAGAGACTTGCAAGTAGGCTCTACCCCCACTAAATGGGGTAGCGCGCATCGATCGGTACCATCCTTGAGCTTCTCCGACTTTCGGAAGGGTTAGGGTTAGGGTTAGGGATGAAAGCACATAGGAGAAAGAGATATTCTTGAATAACTTTTTTTGTGAAGGTCGGAGAGACTTGGAAAGTGGTTGCATCTGGACTAATTTGGGTCCTGCGGATCGATTGGTACCATCCCCGAGCTTGTACGACCTTCGGAAGAGGTCGACCGACGAAATTCCCCCAAATCTGAGGAGATATTCTTGAATAACTTTTTTTGTGAAGGTCGGAGAGACTTGCAAGTAGGCTCTACCCCCACTAAATGGGGTTGCGCGCATCGATCGGTACCATCCTTGAGCTTCTCCGACTTTCGGAAGGGTTAGGGTTAGGGTTAGGGATGAAAGCACATAGGAGAAAGAGATATTCTTGAATAACTTTTTTTGTGAAGGTCGGAGAGACTTGCAAGTAGGCTCTACCCCCACTAAATGGGGTAGCGCGCATCGATCGGTACCATCCTTGAGCTTCTCCGACTTTCGGAAGGGTTAGGGTTAGGGTTAGGGATGAAAGCACATAGGAGAAAGAGATATTCTTGAATAACTTTTTTTGTGAAGGTCGGAGAGACTTGCAAGTAGGCTCTACCCCCACTAAATGGGGTAGCGCGCATCGATCGGTACCATCCTTGAGCTTCTCCGACTTTCGGAAGGGTTAGGGTTAGGGTTAGGGATGAAAGCACATAGGAGAAAGAGATATTCTTGAATAACTTTTTTTGTGAAGGTCGGAGAGACTTGCAAGTAGGCTCTGCCCCCACTAAATGGGGTAGCGCGCATCGATCGGTACCATCCTTGAGCTTCTCCTACTTTCGGAAGGGTTAGGGTTAGGGTTAGGGATGAAAGCACATAGGAGAAAGAGATATTCTTGAATAACTTTTTTTGTGAAGGTCGGAGAGACTTGGAAAGTGGTTGCATCTGGACTAATTTGGGTCCTGCGGATCGATTCGTACCATCCCCGAGCTTGTACGACCTTCGGAAGAGGTCGACCGACGAAATTCCCCCAAATCTGAGGAGATATTCTTGAATAACTTTTTTTGTGAAGGTCGGAGAGACTTGCAAGTAGGCTCTACCCCCACTAAATGGGGTAGCGCGCATCGATCGGTACCATCCTTGAGCTTCTCCGACTTTCGGAAGGGTTAGGGTTAGGGTTAGGGATGAAAGCACATAGGAGAAAGAGATATTCTTGAATAACTTTTTTTGTGAAGGTCGGAGAGACTTGCAAGTAGGCTCTACCCCCACTAAATGGGGTAGCGCGCATCGATCGGTACCATCCTTGAGCTTCTCCGACTTTCGGAAGGGTTAGGGTTAGGGTTAGGGATGAAAGCACATAGGAGAAAGAGATATTCTTGAATAACTTTTTTTGTGAAGGTCGGAGAGACTTGCAAGTAGGCTCTACCCCCACTAAATGGGGTAGCGCGCATCGATCGGTACCATCCTTGAGCTTCTCCGACTTTCGGAAGGGTTAGGGTTAGGGTTAGGGATGAAAGCACATAGGAGAAAGAGATATTCTTGAATAACTTTTTTTGTGAAGGTCGGAGAGACTTGCAAGTAGGCTCTACCCCCACTAAATGGGGTAGCGCGCATCGATCGGTACCATCCTTGAGCTTCTCCGACTTTCGGAAGGGTTAGGGTTAGGGTTAGGGATGAAAGCACATAGGAGAAAGAGATATTCTTGAATAACTTTTTTTGTGAAGGTCGGAGAGACTTGGAAAGTGGTTGCATCTGGACTAATTTGGGTCCTGCGGATCGATTCGTACCATCCCCGAGCTTGTACGACCTTCGGAAGAGGTCGACCGACGAAATTCCCCCAAATCTGAGGAGATATTCTTGAATAACTTTTTTTGTGAAGGTCGGAGAGACTTGCAAGTAGGCTCTACCCCCACTAAATGGGGTTGCGCGCATCGATCGGTACCATCGTTGAGCTTCTCCGACTTTCGGAAGGGTTAGGGTTAGGGTTAGGGATGAAAGCACATAGGAGAAAGAGATATTCTTGAATAACTTTTTTTGTGAAGGTCGGAGAGACTTGCAAGTAGGCTCTACCCCCACTAAATGGGGTAGCGCGCATCGATCGGTACCATCCTTGAGCTTCTCCGACTTTCGGAAGGGTTAGGGTTAGGGTTAGGGATGAAAGCACATAGGAGAAAGAGATATTCTTGAATAACTTTTTTTGTGAAGGTCGGAGAGACTTGCAAGTAGGCTCTACCCCCACTAAATGGGGTAGCGCGCATCGATCGGTACCATCCTTGAGCTTCTCCGACTTTCGGAAGGGTTAGGGTTAGGGATGAAAGCACATAGGAGAAAGAGATATTCTTGAATAACTTTTTTTGTGAAGGTCGGAGAGACTTGCAAGTAGGCTCTGCCCCCACTAAATGGGGTAGCGCGCATCGATCGGTACCATCCTTGAGCTTCTCTTACTTTCGGAAGGGTTAGGGTTAGGGTTAGGGATGAAAGCACATAGGAGAAAGAGATATTCTTGAATAACTTTTTTTGTGAAGGTCGGAGAGACTTGGAAAGTGGTTGCATCTGGACTAATTTGGGTCCTGCGGATCGATTCGTACCATCCCCGAGCTTGTACGACCTTCGGAAGAGGTCGACCGACGAAATTCCCCCAAATCTGAGGAGATATTCTTGAATAACTTTTTTTGTGAAGGTCGGAGAGACTTGCAAGTAGGCTCTACCCCCACTAAATGGGGTAGCGCGCATCGATCGGTACCATCCTTGAGCTTCTCCGACTTTCGGAAGGGTTAGGGTTAGGGTTAGGGATGAAAGCACATAGGAGAAAGAGATATTCTTGAATAACTTTTTTTGTGAAGGTCGGAGAGACTTGCAAGTAGGCTCTACCCCCACTAAATGGGGTAGCGCGCATCGATCGGTACCATCCTTGAGCTTCTCCGACTTTCGGAAGGGTTAGGGTTAGGGTTAGGGATGAAAGCACATAGGAGAAAGAGATATTCTTGAATAACTTTTTTTGTGAAGGTCGGAGAGACTTGCAAGTAGGCTCTACCCCCACTAAATGGGGTAGCGCACATCGATCGGTACCATCCTTGAGCTTCTCCGACTTTCGGAAGGGTTAGGGTTAGGGTTAGGGATGAAAGCACATAGGAGAAAGAGATATTCTTGAATAACTTTTTTTGTGAAGGTCGGAGAGACTTGCAAGTAGGCTCTACCCCCACTAAATGGGGTAGCGCGCATCGATCGGTACCATCCTTGAGCTTCTCCGACTTTCGGAAGGGTTAGGGTTAGGGTTAGGGATGAAAGCACATAGGAGAAAGAGATATTCTTGAATAACTTTTTTTGTGAAGGTCGGAGAGACTTGGAAAGTGGTTGCATCTGGACTAATTTGGGTCCTGCGGATCGATTGGTACCATCCCCGAGCTTGTACGACCTTCGGAAGAGGTCGACCGACGAAATTCCCCCAAATCTGAGGAGATATTCTTGAATAACTTTTTTTGTGAAGGTCGGAGAGACTTGCAAGTAGGCTCTACCCCCACTAAATGGGGTTGCGCGCATCGATCGGTACCATCCTTGAGCTTCTCCGACTTTCGGAAGGGTTAGGGTTAGGGTTAGGGATGAAAGCACATAGGAGAAAGAGATATTCTTGAATAACTTTTTTTGTGAAGGTCGGAGAGACTTGCAAGTAGGCTCTACCCCCACTAAATGGGGTAGCGCGCATCGATCGGTACCATCCTTGAGCTTCTCCGACTTTCGGAAGGGTTAGGGTTAGGGTTAGGGATGAAAGCACATAGGAGAAAGAGATATTCTTGAATAACTTTTTTTGTGAAGGTCGGAGAGACTTGGAAAGTGGTTGCATCTGGACTAATTTGGGTCCTGCGGATCGATTGGTACCATCCCCGAGCTTGTACGACCTTCGGAAGAGGTCGACCGACGAAATTCCCCCAAATCTGAGGAGATATTCTTGAATAACTTTTTTTGTGAAGGTCGGAGAGACTTGCAAGTAGGCTCTACCCCCACTAAATGGGGTTGCGCGCATCGATCGGTACCATCCTTGAGCTTCTCCGACTTTCGGAAGGGTTAGGGTTAGGGTTAGGGATGAAAGCACATAGGAGAAAGAGATATTCTTGAATAACTTTTTTTGTGAAGGTCGGAGAGACTTGCAAGTAGGCTCTACCCCCACTAAATGGGGTAGCGCGCATCAATCGGTACCATCCCTGAGCTTCTCCGACTTTCGGAAGGGTTAGGGTTAGGGTTAGGGATGAAAGCACATAGGAGAAAGAGATATTCTTGAATAACTTTTTTTGTGAAGGTCGGAGAGACTTGAAAAGTGGTTGCATCTGGACTAATTTGGGTCCTGCGGATCGATTGGTACCATCCCCGAGCTTGTACGACCTTCGGAAGAGGTCGACCGACGAAATTCCCCCAAATCTGAGGAGATATTCTTGAATAACTTTTTTTGTGAAGGTCGGAGAGACTTGCAAGTAGGCTCTACCCCCACTAAATGGGGTAGCGCGCATCGATCGGTACCATCTTTGAGCTTCTCCGACTTTCGGAAGGGTTAGGGTTAGGGTTAGGGATGAAAGCACATAGGAGAAAGAGATATTCTTGAATAACTTTTTTTGTGAAGGTCGGAGAGACTTGGAAAGTGGTTGCATCTGGACTAATTTGGGTCCTGCGGATCGATTGGTACCATCCCCGAGCTTGTACGACCTTCGGAAGAGGTCGACCGACGAAATTCCCCCAAATCTGAGGAGATATTCTTGAATAACTTTTTTTGTGAAGGTCGGAGAGACTTGCAAGTAGGCTCTACCCCCACTAAATGGGGTTGCGCGCATCGATCGGTACCATCCTTGAGCTTCTCCGACTTTCGGAAGGGTTAGGGTTAGGGTTAGGGATGAAAGCACATAGGAGAAAGAGATATTCTTGAATAACTTTTTTTGTGAAGGTCGGAGAGACTTGCAAGTAGGCTCTACCCCCACTAAATGGGGTAGCGCGCATCGATCGGTACCATCCTTGAGCTTCTCCGACTTTCGGAAGGGTTAGGGTTAGGGTTAGGGATGAAAGCACATAGGAGAAAGAGATATTCTTGAATAACTTTTTTTGTGAAGGTCGGAGAGACTTGGAAAGTGGTTGCATCTGGACTAATTTGGGTCCTGCGGATCGATTGGTACCATCCCCGAGCTTGTACGACCTTCGGAAGAGGTCGACCGACGAAATTCCCCCAAATCTGAGGAGATATTCTTGAATAACTTTTTTTGTGAAGGTCGGAGA
Organism: Limanda limanda; assembly: GCF_963576545.1. Lineage (NCBI taxonomy): Eukaryota > Metazoa > Chordata > Actinopteri > Pleuronectiformes > Pleuronectidae > Limanda > Limanda limanda. The sequence continues at coordinate 24,580 of NW_026870434.1, forward strand.
GACTTGCAAGTAGGCTCTACCCCCACTAAATGGGGTTGCGCGCATCGATCGGTACCATCTTTGAGCTTCTCCGACTTTCGGAAGGGTTAGGGTTAGGGATGAAAGCACATAGGAGAAAGAGATATTCTTGAATAACTTTTTTTGTGAAGGTCGGAGAGACTTGCAAGTAGGCTCTACCCCCACTAAATGGGGTAGCGCGCATCGATCGGTACCATCCTTGAGCTTCTCCGACTTTCGGAAGGGTTAGGGTTAGGGTTAGGGATGAAAGCACATAGGAGAAAGAGATATTCTTGAATAACTTTTTTTGTGAAGGTCGGAGAGACTTGGAAAGTGGTTGCATCTGGACTAATTTGGGTCCTGCGGATCGATTGGTACCATCCCCGAGCTTGTACGACCTTCGGAAGAGGTCGACCGACGAAATTCCCCCAAATCTGAGGAGATATTCTTGAATAACTTTTTTTGTGAAGGTCGGAGAGACTTGCAAGTAGGCTCTACCCCCACTAAATGGGGTTGCGCGCATCGATCGGTACCATCCTTGAGCTTCTCCGACTTTCGGAAGGGTTAGGGTTAGGGTTAGGGATGAAAGCACATAGGAGAAAGAGATATTCTTGAATAACTTTTTTTGTGAAGGTCGGAGAGACTTGCAAGTAGGCTCTACCCCCACTAAATGGGGTAGCGCGCATCGATCGGTACCATCCTTGAGCTTCTCCGACTTTCGGAAGGGTTAGGGTTAGGGTTAGGGATGAAAGCACATAGGAGAAAGAGATATTCTTGAATAACTTTTTTTGTGAAGGTCGGAGAGACTTGGAAAGTGGTTGCATCTGGACTAATTTGGGTCCTGCGGATCGATTGGTACCATCCCCGAGCTTGTACGACCTTCGGAAGAGGTCGACCGACGAAATTCCCCCAAATCTGAGGAGATATTCTTGAATAACTTTTTTTGTGAAGGTCGGAGAGACTTGCAAGTAGGCTCTACCCCCACTAAATGGGGTTGCGCGCATCGATCGGTACCATCCTTGAGCTTCTCCGACTTTCGGAAGGGTTAGGGTTAGGGTTAGGGATGAAAGCACATAGGAGAAAGAGATATTCTTGAATAACTTTTTTTGTGAAGGTCGGAGAGACTTGCAAGTAGGCTCTACCCCCACTAAATGGGGTAGCGCGCATCAATCGGTACCATCCCTGAGCTTCTCCGACTTTCGGAAGGGTTAGGGTTAGGGTTAGGGATGAAAGCACATAGGAGAAAGAGATATTCTTGAATAACTTTTTTTGTGAAGGTCGGAGAGACTTGAAAAGTGGTTGCATCTGGACTAATTTGGGTCCTGCGGATCGATTGGTACCATCCCCGAGCTTGTACGACCTTCGGAAGAGGTCGACCGACGAAATTCCCCCAAATCTGAGGAGATATTCTTGAATAACTTTTTTTGTGAAGGTCGGAGAGACTTGCAAGTAGGCTCTACCCCCACTAAATGGGGTAGCGCGCATCGATCGGTACCATCTTTGAGCTTCTCCGACTTTCGGAAGGGTTAGGGTTAGGGTTAGGGATGAAAGCACATAGGAGAAAGAGATATTCTTGAATAACTTTTTTTGTGAAGGTCGGAGAGACTTGGAAAGTGGTTGCATCTGGACTAATTTGGGTCCTGCGGATCGATTGGTACCATCCCCGAGCTTGTACGACCTTCGGAAGAGGTCGACCGACGAAATTCCCCCAAATCTGAGGAGATATTCTTGAATAACTTTTTTTGTGAAGGTCGGAGAGACTTGCAAGTAGGCTCTACCCCCACTAAATGGGGTTGCGCGCATCGATCGGTACCATCCTTGAGCTTCTCCGACTTTCGGAAGGGTTAGGGTTAGGGTTAGGGATGAAAGCACATAGGAGAAAGAGATATTCTTGAATAACTTTTTTTGTGAAGGTCGGAGAGACTTGCAAGTAGGCTCTACCCCCACTAAATGGGGTAGCGCGCATCGATCGGTACCATCCTTGAGCTTCTCCGACTTTCGGAAGGGTTAGGGTTAGGGTTAGGGATGAAAGCACATAGGAGAAAGAGATATTCTTGAATAACTTTTTTTGTGAAGGTCGGAGAGACTTGGAAAGTGGTTGCATCTGGACTAATTTGGGTCCTGCGGATCGATTGGTACCATCCCCGAGCTTGTACGACCTTCGGAAGAGGTCGACCGACGAAATTCCCCCAAATCTGAGGAGATATTCTTGAATAACTTTTTTTGTGAAGGTCGGAGAGACTTGCAAGTAGGCTCTACCCCCACTAAATGGGGTTGCGCGCATCGATCGGTACCATCTTTGAGCTTCTCCGACTTTCGGAAGGGTTAGGGTTAGGGATGAAAGCACATAGGAGAAAGAGATATTCTTGAATAACTTTTTTTGTGAAGGTCGGAGAGACTTGCAAGTAGGCTCTACCCCCACTAAATGGGGTAGCGCGCATCGATCGGTACCATCCTTGAGCTTCTCCGACTTTCGGAAGGGTTAGGGTTAGGGATGAAAGCACATAGGAGAAAGAGATATTCTTGAATAACTTTTTTTGTGAAGGTCGGAGAGACTTGCAAGTAGGCTCTACCCCCACTAAATGGGGTAGCGCGCATCGATCGGTACCATCCTTGAGCTTCTCCGACTTTCGGAAGGGTTAGGGTTAGGGTTAGGGATGAAAGCACATAGGAGAAAGAGATATTCTTGAATAACTTTTTTTGTGAAGGTCGGAGAGACTTGCAAGTAGGCTCTGCCCCCACTAAATGGGGTAGCGCGCATCGATCGGTACCATCCTTGAGCTTCTCCGACTTTCGGAAGGGTTAGGGTTAGGGTTAGGGATGAAAGCACATAGGAGAAAGAGATATTCTTGAATAACTTTTTTTGTGAAGGTCGGAGAGACTTGGAAAGTGGTTGCATCTGGACTAATTTGGGTCCTGCGGATCGATTCGTACTATCCCCGAGCTTGTACGACCTTCGGAAGAGGTCGACCGACGAAATTCCCCCAAATCTGAGGAGATATTCTTGAATAACTTTTTTTGTGAAGGTCGGAGAGACTTGCAAGTAGGCTCTACCCCCACTAAATGGGGTAGCGCGCATCGATCGGTACCATCCTTGAGCTTCTCCGACTTTCGGAAGGGTTAGGGTTAGGGTTAGGGATGAAAGCACATAGGAGAAAGAGATATTCTTGAATAACTTTTTTTGTGAAGGTCGGAGAGACTTGCAAGTAGGCTCTACCCCCACTAAATGGGGTAGCGCGCATCAATCGGTACCATCCCTGAGCTTCTCCGACTTTCGGAAGGGTTAGGGTTAGGGTTAGGGATGAAAGCACATAGGAGAAAGAGATATTCTTGAATAACTTTTTTTGTGAAGGTCGGAGAGACTTGAAAAGTGGTTGCATCTGGACTAATTTGGGTCCTGCGGATCGATTGGTACCATCCCCGAGCTTGTACGACCTTCGGAAGAGGTCGACCGACGAAATTCCCCCAAATCTGAGGAGATATTCTTGAATAACTTTTTTTGTGAAGGTCGGAGAGACTTGCAAGTAGGCTCTACCCCCACTAAATGGGGTAGCGCGCATCGATCGGTACCATCTTTGAGCTTCTCCGACTTTCGGAAGGGTTAGGGTTAGGGTTAGGGATGAAAGCACATAGGAGAAAGAGATATTCTTGAATAACTTTTTTTGTGAAGGTCGGAGAGACTTGGAAAGTGGTTGCATCTGGACTAATTTGGGTCCTGCGGATCGATTGGTACCATCCCCGAGCTTGTACGACCTTCGGAAGAGGTCGACCGACGAAATTCCCCCAAATCTGAGGAGATATTCTTGAATAACTTTTTTTGTGAAGGTCGGAGAGACTTGCAAGTAGGCTCTACCCCCACTAAATGGGGTTGCGCGCATCGATCGGTACCATCCTTGAGCTTCTCCGACTTTCGGAAGGGTTAGGGTTAGGGTTAGGGATGAAAGCACATAGGAGAAAGAGATATTCTTGAATAACTTTTTTTGTGAAGGTCGGAGAGACTTGCAAGTAGGCTCTACCCCCACTAAATGGGGTAGCGCGCATCGATCGGTACCATCCTTGAGCTTCTCCGACTTTCGGAAGGGTTAGGGTTAGGGTTAGGGATGAAAGCACATAGGAGAAAGAGATATTCTTGAATAACTTTTTTTGTGAAGGTCGGAGAGACTTGGAAAGTGGTTGCATCTGGACTAATTTGGGTCCTGCGGATCGATTGGTACCATCCCCGAGCTTGTACGACCTTCGGAAGAGGTCGACCGACGAAATTCCCCCAAATCTGAGGAGATATTCTTGAATAACTTTTTTTGTGAAGGTCGGAGAGACTTGCAAGTAGGCTCTACCCCCACTAAATGGGGTTGCGCGCATCGATCGGTACCATCCTTGAGCTTCTCCGACTTTCGGAAGGGTTAGGGTTAGGGATGAAAGCACATAGGAGAAAGAGATATTCTTGAATAACTTTTTTTGTGAAGGTCGGAGAGACTTGCAAGTAGGCTCTACCCCCACTAAATGGGGTAGCGCGCATCGATCGGTACCATCCTTGAGCTTCTCCGACTTTCGGAAGGGTTAGGGTTAGGGTTAGGGATGAAAGCACATAGGAGAAAGAGATATTCTTGAATAACTTTTTTTGTGAAGGTCGGAGAGACTTGCAAGTAGGCTCTACCCCCACTAAATGGGGTAGCGCGCATCGATCGGTACCATCCTTGAGCTTCTCCGACTTTCGGAAGGGTTAGGGTTAGGGTTAGGGATGAAAGCACATAGGAGAAAGAGATATTCTTGAATAACTTTTTTTGTGAAGGTCGGAGAGACTTGCAAGTAGGCTCTGCCCCCACTAAATGGGGTAGCGCGCATCGATCGGTACCATCCTTGAGCTTCTCCGACTTTCGGAAGGGTTAGGGTTAGGGTTAGGGATGAAAGCACATAGGAGAAAGAGATATTCTTGAATAACTTTTTTTGTGAAGGTCGGAGAGACTTGGAAAGTGGTTGCATCTGGACTAATTTGGGTCCTGCGGATCGATTCGTACCATCCCCGAGCTTGTACGACCTTCGGAAGAGGTCGACCGACGAAATTCCCCCAAATCTGAGGAGATATTCTTGAATAACTTTTTTTGTGAAGGTCGGAGAGACTTGCAAGTAGGCTCTACCCCCACTAAATGGGGTAGCGCGCATCGATCGGTACCATCCTTGAGCTTCTCCGACTTTCGGAAGGGTTAGGGTTAGGGTTAGGGATGAAAGCACATAGGAGAAAGAGATATTCTTGAATAACTTTTTTTGTGAAGGTCGGAGAGACTTGCAAGTAGGCTCTACCCCCACTAAATGGGGTAGCGCGCATCGATCGGTACCATCCTTGAGCTTCTCCGACTTTCGGAAGGGTTAGGGTTAGGGTTAGGGATGAAAGCACATAGGAGAAAGAGATATTCTTGAATAACTTTTTTTTTGAAGGTCGGAGAGACTTGCAAGTAGGCTCTACCCCCACTAAATGGGGTTGCGCGCATCGATCGGTACCATCCTTGAGCTTCTCCGACTTTTGGAAGGGTTAGGGTTAGGGTTAGGGATGAAAGCACATAGGAGAAAGAGATATTCTTGAATAACTTTTTTTGTGAAGGTCGGAGAGACTTGCAAGTAGGCTCTACCCCCACTAAATGGGGTTGCGCGCATCGATCGGTACCATCCTTGAGCTTCTCCGACTTTCGGAAGGGTTAGGGTTAGGGTTAGGGATGAAAGCACATAGGAGAAAGAGATATTCTTGAATAACTTTTTTTGTGAAGGTCGGAGAGACTTGCAAGTAGGCTCTACCCCCACTAAATGGGGTAGCGCGCATCGATCGGTACCATCCTTGAGCTTCTCCGACTTTCGGAAGGGTTAGGGTTAGGGTTAGGGATGAAAGCACATAGGAGAAAGAGATATTCTTGAATAACTTTTTTTGTGAAGGTCGGAGAGACTTGGAAAGTGGTTGCATCTGGACTAATTTGGGTCCTGCGGATCGATTGGTACCATCCCCGAGCTTGTACGACCTTCGGAAGAGGTCGACCGACGAAATTCCCCCAAATCTGAGGAGATATTCTTGAATAACTTTTTTTGTGAAGGTCGGAGAGACTTGCAAGTAGGCTCTACCCCCACTAAATGGGGTTGCGCGCATCGATCGGTACCATCCTTGAGCTTCTCCGACTTTCGGAAGGGTTAGGGTTAGGGTTAGGGATGAAAGCACATAGGAGAAAGAGATATTCTTGAATAACTTTTTTTGTGAAGGTCGGAGAGACTTGCAAGTAGGCTCTACCCCCACTAAATGGGGTAGCGCGCATCGATCGGTACCATCCTTGAGCTTCTCCGACTTTCGGAAGGGTTAGGGTTAGGGTTAGGGATGAAAGCACATAGGAGAAAGAGATATTCTTGAATAACTTTTTTTGTGAAGGTCGGAGAGACTTGCAAGTAGGCTCTACCCCCACTAAATGGGGTAGCGCGCATCGATCGGTACCATCCTTGAGCTTCTCCGACTTTCGGAAGGGTTAGGGTTAGGGTTAGGGATGAAAGCACATAGGAGAAAGAGATATTCTTGAATAACTTTTTTTGTGAAGGTCGGAGAGACTTGCAAGTAGGCTCTGCCCCCACTAAATGGGGTAGCGCGCATCGATCGGTACCATCCTTGAGCTTCTCCGACTTTCGGAAGGGTTAGGGTTAGGGTTAGGGATGAAAGCACATAGGAGAAAGAGATATTCTTGAATAACTTTTTTTGTGAAGGTCGGAGAGACTTGGAAAGTGGTTGCATCTGGACTAATTTGGGTCCTGCGGATCGATTCGTACCATCCCCGAGCTTGTACGACCTTCGGAAGAGGTCGACCGACGAAATTCCCCCAAATCTGAGGAGATATTCTTGAATAACTTTTTTTGTGAAGGTCGGAGAGACTTGCAAGTAGGCTCTACCCCCACTAAATGGGGTAGCGCGCATCGATCGGTACCATCCTTGAGCTTCTCCGACTTTCGGAAGGGTTAGGGTTAGGGTTAGGGATGAAAGCACATAGGAGAAAGAGATATTCTTGAATAACTTTTTTTGTGAAGGTCGGAGAGACTTGGAAAGTGGTTGCATCTGGACTAATTTGGGTCCTGCGGATCGATTGGTACCATCCCCGAGCTTGTACGACCTTCGGAAGAGGTCGACCGACGAAATTCCCCCAAATCTGAGGAGATATTCTTGAATAACTTTTTTTGTGAAGGTCGGAGAGACTTGCAAGTAGGCTCTACCCCCACTAAATGGGGTTGCGCGCATCGATCGGTACCATCCTTGAGCTTCTCCGACTTTCGGAAGGGTTAGGGTTAGGGTTAGGGATGAAAGCACATAGGAGAAAGAGATATTCTTGAATAACTTTTTTTGTGAAGGTCGGAGAGACTTGCAAGTAGGCTCTACCCCCACTAAATGGGGTAGCGCGCATCGATCGGTACCATCCTTGAGCTTCTCCGACTTTCGGAAGGGTTAGGGTTAGGGTTAGGGATGAAAGCACATAGGAGAAAGAGATATTCTTGAATAACTTTTTTTGTGAAGGTCGGAGAGACTTGCAAGTAGGCTCTACCCCCACTAAATGGGGTAGCGCGCATCGATCGGTACCATCCTTGAGCTTCTCCGACTTTCGGAAGGGTTAGGGTTAGGGTTAGGGATGAAAGCACATAGGAGAAAGAGATATTCTTGAATAACTTTTTTTGTGAAGGTCGGAGAGACTTTGAAAGTGGTTGCATCTGGACTAATTTGGGTCCTGCGGATCGATTGGTACCATCCCCGAGCTTGTACGACCTTCGGAAGAGGTCGACCGACGAAATTCCCCCAAATCTGAGGAGATATTCTTGAATTACTTTTTTTGTGAAGGTCGGAGAGACTTGCAAGTAGGCTCTACCCCCACTAAATGGGGTTGCGCGCATCGATCGGTACCATCCTTGAGCTTCTCCGACTTTCGGAAGGGTTAGGGTTAGGGTTAGGGATGAAAGCACATAGGAGAAAGAGATATTCTTGAATAACTTTTTTTGTGAAGGTCGGAGAGACTTGCAAGTAGGCTCTACCCCCACTAAATGGGGTAGCGCGCATCGATCGGTACCATCCTTGAGCTTCTCCGACTTTCGGAAGGGTTAGGGTTAGGGTTAGGGATGAAAGCACATAGGAGAAAGAGATATTCTTGAATAACTTTTTTTGTGAAGGTCGGAGAGACTTGCAAGTAGGCTCTACCCCCACTAAATGGGGTAGCGCGCATCGATCGGTACCATCCTTGAGCTTCTCCGACTTTCGGAAGGGTTAGGGTTAGGGTTAGGGATGAAAGCACATAGGAGAAAGAGATATTCTTGAATAACTTTTTTTGTGAAGGTCGGAGAGACTTGGAAAGTGGTTGCATCTGGACAAATTTGGATCCTGCGGATCGATTGGTACCATCCCCGAGCTTGTACGACCTTCGGAAGAGGTCGACCGACGAAATTCCCCCAAATCTGAGGAGATATTCTTGAATAACTTTTTTTGTGAAGGTCGGAGAGACTTGCAAGTAGGCTCTACCCCCACTAAATGGGGTAGCGCGCATCGATCGGTACCATCCTTGAGCTTCTCCGACTTTCGGAAGGGTTAGGGTTAGGGTTAGGGATGAAAGCACATAGGAGAAAGAGATATTCTTGAATAACTTTTTTTGTGAAGGTCGGAGAGACTTGCAAGTACGCTCTACCCCCACTAAATGGGGTAGCGCGCATCGATCGGTACCATCCTTGAGCTTCTCCGACTTTCGGAAGGGTTAGGGTTAGGGTTAGGGATGAAAGCACATAGGAGAAAGAGATATTCTTGAATAACTTTTTTTGTGAAGGTCGGAGAGACTTGCAAGTAGGCTCTACCCCCACTAAATGGGGTAGCGCGCATCGATCGGTACCATCCTTGAGCTTCTCCGACTTTCGGAAGGGTTAGGGTTAGGGTTAGGGATGAAAGCACATAGGAGAAAGAGATATTCTTGAATAACTTTTTTTGTGAAGGTCGGAGAGACTTGCAAGTAGGCTCTACCCCCACTAAATGGGGTAGCGCGCATCGATCGGTACCATCCTTGAGCTTCTCCGACTTTCGGAAGGGTTAGGGTTAGGGTTAGGGATGAAAGCACATAGGAGAAAGAGATATTCTTGAATAACTTTTTTTGTGAAGGTCGGAAAGACTTGCAAGTAGGCTCTACCCCCACTAAATGGGGTAGCGCGCATCGATCGGTACCATCCTTGAGCTTCTCCGACTTTCGGAAGGGTTAGGGTTAGGGTTAGGGATGAAAGCACATAGGAGAAAGAGATATTCTTGAATAACTTTTTTTGTGAAGGTCGGAGAGACTTGCAAGTAGGCTCTACCCCCACTAAATGGGGTAGCGCGCATCGATCGGTACCATCCTTGAGCTTCTCCGACTTTCGGAAGGGTTAGGGTTAGGGTTAGGGATGAAAGCACATAGGAGAAAGAGATATTCTTGAATAACTTTTTTTGTGAAGGTCGGAGAGACTTGCAAGTAGGCTCTACCCCCACTAAATGGGGTAGCGCGCATCGATCGGTACCATCCTTGAGCTTCTCCGACTTTCGGAAGGGTTAGGGTTAGGGTTAGGGATGAAAGCACATAGGAGAAAGAGATATTCTTGAATAACTTTTTTTGTGAAGGTCGGAGAGACTTGCAAGTAGGCTCTACCCCCACTAAATGGGGTTGCGCGCATCGATCGGTACCATCCTTGAGCTTCTCCGACTTTCGGAAGGGTTAGGGTTAGGGTTAGGGATGAAAGCACATAGGAGAAAGAGATATTCTTGAATAACTTTTTTTGTGAAGGTCGGAGAGACTTGCAAGTAGGCTCTACCCCCACTAAATGGGGTAGCGCGCATCGATCGGTACCATCCTTGAGCTTCTCCGACTTTCGGAAGGGTTAGGGTTAGGGTTAGGGATGAAAGCACATAGGAGAAAGAGATATTCTTGAATAACTTTTTTTGTGAAGGTCGGAGAGACTTGCAAGTAGGCTCTACCCCCACTAAATGGGGTAGCGCGCATCGATCGGTACCATCCTTGAGCTTCTCCGACTTTCGGAAGGGTTAGGGTTAGGGTTAGGGATGAAAGCACATAGGAGAAAGAGATATTCTTGAATAACTTTTTTTGTGAAGGTCGGAGAGACTTGCAAGTAGGCTCTACCCCCACTAAATGGGGTAGCGCGCATCGATCGGTACCATCCTTGAGCTTCTCCGACTTTCGGAAGGGTTAGGGTTAGGGATGAAAGCACATAGGAGAAAGAGATATTCTTGAATAACTTTTTTTGTGAAGGTCGGAGAGACTTGCAAGTAGGCTCTACCCCCACTAAATGGGGTAGCGCGCATCGATCGGTACCATCCTTGAGCTTCTCCGACTTTCGGAAGGGTTAGGGTTAGGGTTAGGGATGAAAGCACATAGGAGAAAGAGATATTCTTGAATAACTTTTTTTGTGAAGGTCGGAGAGACTTGCAAGTAGGCTCTACCCCCACTAAATGGGGTTGCGCGCATCGATCGGTACCATCCTTGAGCTTCTCCGACTTTCGGAAGGGTTAGGGTTAGGGTTAGGGATGAAAGCACATAGGAGAAAGAGATATTCTTGAATAACTTTTTTTGTGAAGGTCGGAGAGACTTGCAAGTAGGCTCTACCCCCACTAAATGGGGTAGCGCGCATCGATCGGTACCATCCTTGAGCTTCTCCGACTTTCGGAAGGGTTAGGGTTAGGGTTAGGGATGAAAGCACATAGGAGAAAGAGATATTCTTGAATAACTTTTTTTGTGAAGGTCGGAGAAACTTGCAAGTAGGCTCTACCCCCACTAAATGGGGTAGCGCGCATCGATCGGTACCATCCTTGAGCTTCTCCGACTTTCGGAAGGGTTAGGGTTAGGGTTAGGGATGAAAGCACATAGGAGAAAGAGATATTCTTGAATAACTTTTTTTGTGAAGGTCGGAGAGACTTGCAAGTAGGCTCTACCCCCACTAAATGGGGTAGCGCGCATCGATCGGTACCATCCTTGAGCTTCTCCGACTTTCGGAAGGGTTAGGGTTAGGGTTAGGGATGAAAGCACATAGGAGAAAGAGATATTCTTGAATAACTTTTTTTGTGAAGGTCGGAGAGACTTGCAAGTAGGCTCTACCCCCACTAAATGGGGTAGCGCGCATCGATCGGTACCATCCTTGAGCTTCTCCGACTTTCGGAAGGGTTAGGGTTAGGGTTTGGGATGAAAGCACATAGGAGAAAGAGATATTCTTGAATAACTTTTTTTGTGAAGGTCGGAGAGACTTGGAAAGTGGTTGCATCTGGACTAATTTGGGTCCTGCGGATCGATTGGTACCATCCCCGAGCTTGTACGACCTTCGGAAGAGGTCGACCGACGAAATTCCCCCAAATCTGAGGAGATATTCTTGAATTACTTTTTTTGTGAAGGTCGGAGAGACTTGCAAGTAGGCTCTACCCCCACTAAATGGGGTTGCGCGCATCGATCGGTACCATCCTTGAGCTTCTCCGACTTTCGGAAGGGTTAGGGTTAGGGTTAGGGATGAAAGCACATAGGAGAAAGAGATATTCTTGAATAACTTTTTTTGTGAAGGTCGGAGAGACTTGCAAGTAGGCTCTACCCCCACTAAATGGGGTAGCGCGCATCGATCGGTACCATCCTTGAGCTTCTCCGACTTTCGGAAGGGTTAGGGTTAGGGATGAAAGCACATAGGAGAAAGAGATATTCTTGAATAACTTTTTTTGTGAAGGTCGGAGAGACTTGCAAGTAGGCTCTACCCCCACTAAATGGGGTAGCGCGCATCGATCGGTACCATCCTTGAGCTTCTCCGACTTTCGGAAGGGTTAGGGTTAGGGTTAGGGATGAAAGCACATAGGAGAAAGAGATATTCTTGAATAACTTTTTTTGTGAAGGTCGGAGAGACTTGGAAAGTGGTTGCATCTGGACTAATTTGGGTCCTGCGGATCGATTGGTACCATCCCCGAGCTTGTACGACCTTCGGAAGAGGTCGACCGACGAAATTCCCCCAAATCTGAGGAGATATTCTTGAATTACTTTTTTTGTGAAGGTCGGAGAGACTTGCAAGTAGGCTCTACCCCCACTAAATGGGGTTGCGCGCATCGATCGGTACCATCCTTGAGCTTCTCCGACTTTCGGAAGGGTTAGGGTTAGGGTTAGGGATGAAAGCACATAGGAGAAAGAGATATTCTTGAATAACTTTTTTTGTGAAGGTCGGAGAGACTTGCAAGTAGGCTCTACCCCCACTAAATGGGGTAGCGCGCATCGATCGGTACCATCCTTGAGCTTCTCCGACTTTCGGAAGGGTTAGGGTTAGGGTTAGGGATGAAAGCACATAGGAGAAAGAGATATTCTTGAATAACTTTTTTTGTGAAGGTCGGAGAGACTTGCAAGTAGGCTCTACCCCCACTAAATGGGGTAGCGCACATCGATCGGTACCATCCTTGAGCTTCTCCGACTTTCGGAAGGGTTAGGGTTAGGGTTAGGGATGAAAGCACATAGGAGAAAGAGATATTCTTGAATAACTTTTTTTGTGAAGGTCGGAGAGACTTGCAAGTAGGCTCTACCCCCACTAAATGGGGTAGCGCGCATCGATCGGTACCATCCTTGAGCTTCTCCGACTTTCGGAAGGGTTAGGGTTAGGGTTAGGGATGAAAGCACATAGGAGAAAGAGATATTCTTGAATAACTTTTTTTGTGAAGGTCGGAGAGACTTGCAAGTAGGCTCTACCCCCACTAAATGGGGTAGCGCGCATCGATCGGTACCATCCTTGAGCTTCTCCGACTTTCGGAAGGGTTAGGGTTAGGGTTAGGGATGAAAGCACATAGGAGAAAGAGATATTCTTGAATAACTTTTTTTGTGAAGGTCGGAGAGACTTGCAAGTAGGCTCTACCCCCACTAAATGGGGTAGCGCACATCGATCGGTACCATCCTTGAGCTTCTCCGACTTTCGGAAGGGTTAGGGTTAGGGTTAGGGATGAAAGCACATAGGAGAAAGAGATATTCTTGAATAACTTTTTTTGTGAAGGTCGGAGAGACTTGGAAAGTGGTTGCATCTGGACTAATTTGGGTCCTGCGGATCGATTGGTACCATCCCCGAGCTTGTACGACCTTCGGAAGAGGTCGACCGACGAAATTCCCCCAAATCTGAGGAGATATTCTTGAATTACTTTTTTTGTGAAGGTCGGAGAGACTTGCAAGTAGGCTCTACCCCCACTAAATGGGGTTGCGCGCATCGATCGGTACCATCCTTGAGCTTCTCCGACTTTCGGAAGGGTTAGGGTTAGGGTTAGGGATGAAAGCACATAGGAGAAAGAGATATTCTTGAATAACTTTTTTTGTGAAGGTCGGAGAGACTTGCAAGTAGGCTCTACCCCCACTAAATGGGGTAGCGCGCATCGATCGGTACCATCCTTGAGCTTCTCCGACTTTCGGAAGGGTTAGGGTTAGGGTTAGGGATGAAAGCACATAGGAGAAAGAGATATTCTTGAATAACTTTTTTTGTGAAGGTCGGAGAGACTTGCAAGTAGGCTCTACCCCCACTAAATGGGGTAGCGCACATCGATCGGTACCATCCTTGAGCTTCTCCGACTTTCGGAAGGGTTAGGGTTAGGGTTAGGGATGAAAGCACATAGGAGAAAGAGATATTCTTGAATAACTTTTTTTGTGAAGGTCGGAGAGACTTGCAAGTAGGCTCTACCCCCACTAAATGGGGTAGCGCGCATCGATCGGTACCATCCTTGAGCTTCTCCGACTTTCGGAAGGGTTAGGGTTAGGGTTAGGGATGAAAGCACATAGGAGAAAGAGATATTCTTGAATAACTTTTTTTGTGAAGGTCGGAGAGACATGGAAAGTGGTTGCATCTGGACTAATTTGGGTCCTGCGGATCGATTGGTACCATCCCCGAGCTTGTACGACCTTCGGAAGAGGTCGACCGACGAAATTCCCCCAAATCTGAGGAGATATTCTTGAATAACTTTTTTTGTGAAGGTCGGAGAGACTTGCAAGTAGGCTCTACCCCCACTAAATGGGGTTGCGCGCATCGATCGGTACCATCCTTGAGCTTCTCCGACTTTCGGAAGGGTTAGGGTTAGGGTTAGGGATGAAAGCACATAGGAGAAAGAGATATTCTTGAATAACTTTTTTTGTGAAGGTCGGAGAGACTTGCAAGTAGGCTCTACCCCCACTAAATGGGGTAGCGCGCATCGATCGGTACCATCCTTGAGCTTCTCCGACTTTCGGAAGGGTTAGGGTTAGGGTTAGGGATGAAAGCACATAGGAGAAAGAGATATTCTTGAATAACTTTTTTTGTGAAGGTCGGAGAGACTTGGAAAGTGGTTGCATCTGGACTAATTTGGGTCCTGCGGATCGATTGGTACCATCCCCGAGCTTGTACGACCTTCGGAAGAGGTCGACCGACGAAATTCCCCCAAATCTGAGGAGATATTCTTGAATAACTTTTTTTGTGAAGGTCGGAGAGACTTGCAAGTAGGCTCTACCCCCACTAAATGGGGTTGCGCGCATCGATCGGTACCATCCTTGAGCTTCTCCGACTTTCGGAAGGGTTAGGGTTAGGGTTAGGGATGAAAGCACATAGGAGAAAGAGATATTCTTGAATAACTTTTTTTGTGAAGGTCGGAGAGACTTGCAAGTAGGCTCTACCCCCACTAAATGGGGTAGCGCGCATCAATCGGTACCATCCCTGAGCTTCTCCGACTTTCGGAAGGGTTAGGGTTAGGGTTAGGGATGAAAGCACATAGGAGAAAGAGATATTCTTGAATAACTTTTTTTGTGAAGGTCGGAGAGACTTGAAAAGTGGTTGCATCTGGACTAATTTGGGTCCTGCGGATCGATTGGTACCATCCCCGAGCTTGTACGACCTTCGGAAGAGGTCGACCGACGAAATTCCCCCAAATCTGAGGAGATATTCTTGAATAACTTTTTTTGTGAAGGTCGGAGAGACTTGCAAGTAGGCTCTACCCCCACTAAATGGGGTAGCGCGCATCGATCGGTACCATCTTTGAGCTTCTCCGACTTTCGGAAGGGTTAGGGTTAGGGTTAGGGATGAAAGCACATAGGAGAAAGAGATATTCTTGAATAACTTTTTTTGTGAAGGTCGGAGAGACTTGGAAAGTGGTTGCATCTGGACTAATTTGGGTCCTGCGGATCGATTGGTACCATCCCCGAGCTTGTACGACCTTCGGAAGAGGTCGACCGACGAAATTCCCCCAAATCTGAGGAGATATTCTTGAATAACTTTTTTTGTGAAGGTCGGAGAGACTTGCAAGTAGGCTCTACCCCCACTAAATGGGGTTGCGCGCATCGATCGGTACCATCCTTGAGCTTCTCCGACTTTCGGAAGGGTTAGGGTTAGGGTTAGGGATGAAAGCACATAGGAGAAAGAGATATTCTTGAATAACTTTTTTTGTGAAGGTCGGAGAGACTTGCAAGTAGGCTCTACCCCCACTAAATGGGGTAGCGCGCATCGATCGGTACCATCCTTGAGCTTCTCCGACTTTCGGAAGGGTTAGGGTTAGGGTTAGGGATGAAAGCACATAGGAGAAAGAGATATTCTTGAATAACTTTTTTTGTGAAGGTCGGAGAGACATGGAAAGTGGTTGCATCTGGACTAATTTGGGTCCTGCGGATCGATTGGTACCATCCCCGAGCTTGTACGACCTTCGGAAGAGGTCGACCGACGAAATTCCCCCAAATCTGAGGAGATATTCTTGAATAACTTTTTTTGTGAAGGTCGGAGAGACTTGCAAGTAGGCTCTACCCCCACTAAATGGGGTTGCGCGCATCGATCGGTACCATCCTTGAGCTTCTCCGACTTTCGGAAGGGTTAGGGTTAGGGTTAGGGATGAAAGCACATAGGAGAAAGAGATATTCTTGAATAACTTTTTTTGTGAAGGTCGGAGAGACTTGCAAGTAGGCTCTACCCCCACTAAATGGGGTAGCGCGCATCGATCGGTACCATCCTTGAGCTTCTCCGACTTTCGGAAGGGTTAGGGTTAGGGTTAGGGATGAAAGCACATAGGAGAAAGAGATATTCTTGAATAACTTTTTTTGTGAAGGTCGGAGAGACTTGGAAAGTGGTTGCATCTGGACTAATTTGGGTCCTGCGGATCGATTGGTACCATCCCCGAGCTTGTACGACCTTCGGAAGAGGTCGACCGACGAAATTCCCCCAAATCTGAGGAGATATTCTTGAATAACTTTTTTTGTGAAGGTCGGAGAGACTTGCAAGTAGGCTCTACCCCCACTAAATGGGGTTGCGCGCATCGATCGGTACCATCCTTGAGCTTCTCCGACTTTCGGAAGGGTTAGGGTTAGGGTTAGGGATGAAAGCACATAGGAGAAAGAGATATTCTTGAATAACTTTTTTTGTGAAGGTCGGAGAGACTTGCAAGTAGGCTCTACCCCCACTAAATGGGGTAGCGCGCATCAATCGGTACCATCCCTGAGCTTCTCCGACTTTCGGAAGGGTTAGGGTTAGGGTTAGGGATGAAAGCACATAGGAGAAAGAGATATTCTTGAATAACTTTTTTTGTGAAGGTCGGAGAGACTTGAAAAGTGGTTGCATCTGGACTAATTTGGGTCCTGCGGATCGATTGGTACCATCCCCGAGCTTGTACGACCTTCGGAAGAGGTCGACCGACGAAATTCCCCCAAATCTGAGGAGATATTCTTGAATAACTTTTTTTGTGAAGGTCGGAGAGACTTGCAAGTAGGCTCTACCCCCACTAAATGGGGTAGCGCGCATCGATCGGTACCATCTTTGAGCTTCTCCGACTTTCGGAAGGGTTAGGGTTAGGGTTAGGGATGAAAGCACATAGGAGAAAGAGATATTCTTGAATAACTTTTTTTGTGAAGGTCGGAGAGACTTGGAAAGTGGTTGCATCTGGACTAATTTGGGTCCTGCGGATCGATTGGTACCATCCCCGAGCTTGTACGACCTTCGGAAGAGGTCGACCGACGAAATTCCCCCAAATCTGAGGAGATATTCTTGAATAACTTTTTTTGTGAAGGTCGGAGAGACTTGCAAGTAGGCTCTACCCCCACTAAATGGGGTTGCGCGCATCGATCGGTACCATCCTTGAGCTTCTCCGACTTTCGGAAGGGTTAGGGTTAGGGTTAGGGATGAAAGCACATAGGAGAAAGAGATATTCTTGAATAACTTTTTTTGTGAAGGTCGGAGAGACTTGCAAGTAGGCTCTACCCCCACTAAATGGGGTAGCGCGCATCGATCGGTACCATCCTTGAGCTTCTCCGACTTTCGGAAGGGTTAGGGTTAGGGTTAGGGATGAAAGCACATAGGAGAAAGAGATATTCTTGAATAACTTTTTTTGTGAAGGTCGGAGAGACTTGGAAAGTGGTTGCATCTGGACTAATTTGGGTCCTGCGGATCGATTGGTACCATCCCCGAGCTTGTACGACCTTCGGAAGAGGTCGACCGACGAAATTCCCCCAAATCTGAGGAGATATTCTTGAATAACTTTTTTTGTGAAGGTCGGAGAGACTTGCAAGTAGGCTCTACCCCCACTAAATGGGGTTGCGCGCATCGATCGGTACCATCCTTGAGCTTCTCCGACTTTCGGAAGGGTTAGGGTTAGGGATGAAAGCACATAGGAGAAAGAGATATTCTTGAATAACTTTTTTTGTGAAGGTCGGAGAGACTTGCAAGTAGGCTCTACCCCCACTAAATGGGGTAGCGCGCATCGATCGGTACCATCCTTGAGCTTCTCCGACTTTCGGAAGGGTTAGGGTTAGGGTTAGGGATGAAAGCACATAGGAGAAAGAGATATTCTTGAATAACTTTTTTTGTGAAGGTCGGAGAGACTTGCAAGTAGGCTCTACCCCCACTAAATGGGGTAGCGCGCATCGATCGGTACCATCCTTGAGCTTCTCCGACTTTCGGAAGGGTTAGGGTTAGGGTTAGGGATGAAAGCACATAGGAGAAAGAGATATTCTTGAATAACTTTTTTTGTGAAGGTCGGAGAGACTTGCAAGTAGGCTCTGCCCCCACTAAATGGGGTAGCGCGCATCGATCGGTACCATCCTTGAGCTTCTCCGACTTTCGGAAGGGTTAGGGTTAGGGTTAGGGATGAAAGCACATAGGAGAAAGAGATATTCTTGAATAACTTTTTTTGTGAAGGTCGGAGAGACTTGGAAAGTGGTTGCATCTGGACTAATTTGGGTCCTGCGGATCGATTCGTACCATCCCCGAGCTTGTACGACCTTCGGAAGAGGTCGACCGACGAAATTCCCCCAAATCTGAGGAGATATTCTTGAATAACTTTTTTTGTGAAGGTCGGAGAGACTTGCAAGTAGGCTCTACCCCCACTAAATGGGGTAGCGCGCATCGATCGGTACCATCCTTGAGCTTCTCCGACTTTCGGAAGGGTTAGGGTTAGGGTTAGGGATGAAAGCACATAGGAGAAAGAGATATTCTTGAATAACTTTTTTTGTGAAGGTCGGAGAGACTTGCAAGTAGGCTCTACCCCCACTAAATGGGGTAGCGCGCATCAATCGGTACCATCCCTGAGCTTCTCCGACTTTCGGAAGGGTTAGGGTTAGGGTTAGGGATGAAAGCACATAGGAGAAAGAGATATTCTTGAATAACTTTTTTTGTGAAGGTCGGAGAGACTTGCAAGTAGGCTCTACCCCCACTAAATGGGGTAGCGCGCATCGATCGGTACCATCCTTGAGCTTCTCCGACTTTCGGAAGGGTTAGGGTTAGGGTTAGGGATGAAAGCACATAGGAGAAAGAGATATTCTTGAATAACTTTTTTTGTGAAGGTCGGAGAGACATGGAAAGTGGTTGCATCTGGACTAATTTGGGTCCTGCGGATCGATTGGTACCATCCCCGAGCTTGTACGACCTTCGGAAGAGGTCGACCGACGAAATTCCCCCAAATCTGAGGAGATATTCTTGAATAACTTTTTTTGTGAAGGTCGGAGAGACTTGCAAGTAGGCTCTACCCCCACTAAATGGGGTTGCGCGCATCGATCGGTACTATCCTTGAGCTTCTCCGACTTTCGGAAGGGTTAGGGTTAGGGTTAGGGATGAAAGCACATAGGAGAAAGAGATATTCTTGAATAACTTTTTTTGTGAAGGTCGGAGAGACTTGCAAGTAGGCTCTACCCCCACTAAATGGGGTAGCGCGCATCGATCGGTACCATCCTTGAGCTTCTCCGACTTTCGGAAGGGTTAGGGTTAGGGTTAGGGATGAAAGCACATAGGAGAAAGAGATATTCTTGAATAACTTTTTTTGTGAAGGTCGGAGAGACTTGGAAAGTGGTTGCATCTGGACTAATTTGGGTCCTGCGGATCGATTGGTACCATCCCCGAGCTTGTACGACCTTCGGAAGAGGTCGACCGACGAAATTCCCCCAAATCTGAGGAGATATTCTTGAATAACTTTTTTTGTGAAGGTCGGAGAGACTTGCAAGTAGGCTCTACCCCCACTAAATGGGGTTGCGCGCATCGATCGGTACCATCCTTGAGCTTCTCCGACTTTCGGAAGGGTTAGGGTTAGGGTTAGGGATGAAAGCACATAGGAGAAAGAGATATTCTTGAATAACTTTTTTTGTGAAGGTCGGAGAGACTTGCAAGTAGGCTCTGCCCCCACTAAATGGGGTAGCGCGCATCGATCGGTACCATCCTTGAGCTTCTCCGACTTTCGGAAGGGTTAGGGTTAGGGTTAGGGATGAAAGCACATAGGAGAAAGAGATATTCTTGAATAACTTTTTTTGTGAAGGTCGGAGAGACTTGGAAAGTGGTTGCATCTGGACTAATTTGGGTCCTGCGGATCGATTCGTACCATCCCCGAGCTTGTACGACCTTCGGAAGAGGTCGACCGACGAAATTCCCCCAAATCTGAGGAGATATTCTTGAATAACTTTTTTTGTGAAGGTCGGAGAGACTTGCAAGTAGGCTCTACCCCCACTAAATGGGGTAGCGCGCATCGATCGGTACCATCCTTGAGCTTATCCGACTTTCGGAAGGGTTAGGGTTAGGGTTAGGGATGAAAGCACATAGGAGAAAGAGATATTCTTGAATAACTTTTTTTGTGAAGGTCGGAGAGACTTGCAAGTAGGCTCTACCCCCACTAAATGGGGTAGCGCGCATCGATCGGTACCATCCTTGAGCTTCTCCGACTTTCGGAAGGGTTAGGGTTAGGGTTAGGGATGAAAGCACATAGGAGAAAGAGATATTCTTGAATAACTTTTTTTGTGAAGGTCGGAGAGACTTGCAAGTAGGCTCTACCCCCACTAAATGGGGTTGCGCGCATCGATCGGTACCATCCTTGAGCTTCTCCGACTTTTGGAAGGGTTAGGGTTAGGGTTAGGGATGAAAGCACATAGGAGAAAGAGATATTCTTGAATAACTTTTTTTGTGAAGGTCGGAGAGACTTGCAAGTAGGCTCTACCCCCACTAAATGGGGTTGCGCGCATCGATCGGTACCATCCTTGAGCTTCTCCGACTTTCGGAAGGGTTAGGGTTAGGGTTAGGGATGAAAGCACATAGGAGAAAGAGATATTCTTGAATAACTTTTTTTGTGAAGGTCGGAGAGACTTGCAAGTAGGCTCTACCCCCACTAAATGGGGTAGCGCGCATCGATCGGTACCATCCTTGAGCTTCTCCGACTTTCGGAAGGGTTAGGGTTAGGGTTAGGGATGAAAGCACATAGGAGAAAGAGATATTCTTGAATAACTTTTTTTGTGAAGGTCGGAGAGACTTGCAAGTAGGCTCTACCCCCACTAAATGGGGTTGCGCGCATCGATCGGTACCATCCTTGAGCTTCTCCGACTTTTGGAAGGGTTAGGGTTAGGGTTAGGGATGAAAGCACATAGGAGAAAGAGATATTCTTGAATAACTTTTTTTGTGAAGGTCGGAGAGACTTGCAAGTAGGCTCTACCCCCACTAAATGGGGTTGCGCGCATCGATCGGTACCATCCTTGAGCTTCTCCGACTTTCGGAAGGGTTAGGGTTAGGGTTAGGGATGAAAGCACATAGGAGAAAGAGATATTCTTGAATAACTTTTTTTGTGAAGGTCGGAGAGACTTGCAAGTAGGCTCTACCCCCACTAAATGGGGTAGCGCGCATCGATCGGTACCATCCTTGAGCTTCTCCGACTTTCGGAAGGGTTAGGGTTAGGGATGAAAGCACATAGGAGAAAGAGATATTCTTGAATAACTTTTTTTGTGAAGGTCGGAGAGACTTGGAAAGTGGTTGCATCTGGACTAATTTGGGTCCTGCGGATCGATTGGTACCATCCCCGAGCTTGTACGACCTTCGGAAGAGGTCGACCGACGAAATTCCCCCAAATCTGAGGAGATATTCTTGAATAACTTTTTTTGTGAAGGTCGGAGAGACTTGCAAGTAGGCTCTACCCCCACTAAATGGGGTTGCGCGCATCGATCGGTACCATCCTTGAGCTTCTCCGACTTTCGGAAGGGTTAGGGTTAGGGTTAGGGATGAAAGCACATAGGAGAAAGAGATATTCTTGAATAACTTTTTTTGTGAAGGTCGGAGAGACTTGCAAGTAGGCTCTGCCCCCACTAAATGGGGTAGCGCGCATCGATCGGTACCATCCTTGAGCTTCTCCGACTTTCGGAAGGGTTAGGGTTAGGGTTAGGGATGAAAGCACATAGGAGAAAGAGATATTCTTGAATAACTTTTTTTGTGAAGGTCGGAGAGACTTGGAAAGTGGTTGCATCTGGACTAATTTGGGTCCTGCGGATCGATTCGTACCATCCCCGAGCTTGTACGACCTTCGGAAGAGGTCGACCGACGAAATTCCCCCAAATCTGAGGAGATATTCTTGAATAACTTTTTTTGTGAAGGTCGGAGAGACTTGCAAGTAGGCTCTACCCCCACTAAATGGGGTAGCGCGCATCGATCGGTACCATCCTTGAGCTTATCCGACTTTCGGAAGGGTTAGGGTTAGGGTTAGGGATGAAAGCACATAGGAGAAAGAGATATTCTTGAATAACTTTTTTTGTGAAGGTCGGAGAGACTTGCAAGTAGGCTCTACCCCCACTAAATGGGGTAGCGCGCATCGATCGGTACCATCCTTGAGCTTCTCCGACTTTCGGAAGGGTTAGGGTTAGGGTTAGGGATGAAAGCACATAGGAGAAAGAGATATTCTTGAATAACTTTTTTTGTGAAGGTCGGAGAGACTTGCAAGTAGGCTCTACCCCCACTAAATGGGGTTGCGCGCATCGATCGGTACCATCCTTGAGCTTCTCCGACTTTTGGAAGGGTTAGGGTTAGGGTTAGGGATGAAAGCACATAGGAGAAAGAGATATTCTTGAATAACTTTTTTTGTGAAGGTCGGAGAGACTTGCAAGTAGGCTCTACCCCCACTAAATGGGGTTGCGCGCATCGATCGGTACCATCCTTGAGCTTCTCCGACTTTCGGAAGGGTTAGGGTTAGGGTTAGGGATGAAAGCACATAGGAGAAAGAGATATTCTTGAATAACTTTTTTTGTGAAGGTCGGAGAGACTTGCAAGTAGGCTCTACCCCCACTAAATGGGGTAGCGCGCATCGATCGGTACCATCCTTGAGCTTCTCCGACTTTCGGAAGGGTTAGGGTTAGGGATGAAAGCACATAGGAGAAAGAGATATTCTTGAATAACTTTTTTTGTGAAGGTCGGAGAGACTTGGAAAGTGGTTGCATCTGGACTAATTTGGGTCCTGCGGATCGATTGGTACCATCCCCGAGCTTGTACGACCTTCGGAAGAGGTCGACCGACGAAATTCCCCCAAATCTGAGGAGATATTCTTGAATAACTTTTTTTGTGAAGGTCGGAGAGACTTGCAAGTAGGCTCTACCCCCACTAAATGGGGTTGCGCGCATCGATCGGTACCATCCTTGAGCTTCTCCGACTTTCGGAAGGGTTAGGGTTAGGGTTAGGGATGAAAGCACATAGGAGAAAGAGATATTCTTGAATAACTTTTTTTGTGAAGGTCGGAGAGACTTGCAAGTAGGCTCTACCCCCACTAAATGGGGTAGCGCGCATCGATCGGTACCATCCTTGAGCTTCTCCGACTTTCGGAAGGGTTAGGGTTAGGGTTAGGGATGAAAGCACATAGGAGAAAGAGATATTCTTGAATAACTTTTTTTGTGAAGGTCGGAGAGACTTGCAAGTAGGCTCTACCCCCACTAAATGGGGTAGCGCGCATCGATCGGTACCATCCTTGAGCTTCTCCGACTTTCGGAAGGGTTAGGGTTAGGGTTAGGGATGAAAGCACATAGGAGAAAGAGATATTCTTGAATAACTTTTTTTGTGAAGGTCGGAGAGACTTGCAAGTAGGCTCTGCCCCCACTAAATGGGGTAGCGCGCATCGATCGGTACCATCCTTGAGCTTCTCCGACTTTCGGAAGGGTTAGGGTTAGGGTTAGGGATGAAAGCACATAGGAGAAAGAGATATTCTTGAATAACTTTTTTTGTGAAGGTCGGAGAGACTTGGAAAGTGGTTGCATCTGGACTAATTTGGGTCCTGCGGATCGATTCGTACCATCCCCGAGCTTGTACGACCTTCGGAAGAGGTCGACCGACGAAATTCCCCCAAATCTGAGGAGATATTCTTGAATAACTTTTTTTGTGAAGGTCGGAGAGACTTGCAAGTAGGCTCTACCCCCACTAAATGGGGTAGCGCGCATCGATCGGTACCATCCTTGAGCTTCTCCGACTTTCGGAAGGGTTAGGGTTAGGGTTAGGGATGAAAGCACATAGGAGAAAGAGATATTCTTGAATAACTTTTTTTGTGAAGGTCGGAGAGACTTGGAAAGTGGTTGCATCTGGACTAATTTGGGTCCTGCAGATCGATTGGTACTATCCCCGAGCTTGTACGACCTTCGGAAGAGGTCGACCGACGAAATTCCCCCAAATCTGAGGAGATATTCTTGAATAACTTTTTTTGTGAAGGTCGGAGAGACTTGCAAGTAGGCTCTACCCCCACTAAATGGGGTTGCGCGCATCGATCGGTACCATCCTTGAGCTTCTCCGACTTTCGGAAGGGTTAGGGTTAGGGTTAGGGATGAAAGCACATAGGAGAAAGAGATATTCTTGAATAACTTTTTTTGTGAAGGTCGGAGAGACTTGCAAGTAGGCTCTACCCCCACTAAATGGGGTAGCGCGCATCGATCGGTACCATCCTTGAGCTTCTCCGACTTTCGGAAGGGTTAGGG
Source organism: Limanda limanda (assembly GCF_963576545.1). Lineage (NCBI taxonomy): Eukaryota > Metazoa > Chordata > Actinopteri > Pleuronectiformes > Pleuronectidae > Limanda > Limanda limanda. The sequence goes on from NW_026870434.1 coordinate 48,780, forward strand.
TTAGGGTTAGGGATGAAAGCACATAGGAGAAAGAGATATTCTTGAATAACTTTTTTTGTGAAGGTCGGAGAGACTTGCAAGTAGGCTCTACCCCCACTAAATGGGGTAGCGCGCATCGATCGGTACCATCCTTGAGCTTCTCCGACTTTCGGAAGGGTTAGGGTTAGGGTTAGGGATGAAAGCACATAGGAGAAAGAGATATTCTTGAATAACTTTTTTTGTGAAGGTCGGAGAGACTTTGAAAGTGGTTGCATCTGGACTAATTTGGGTCCTGCGGATCGATTGGTACCATCCCCGAGCTTGTACGACCTTCGGAAGAGGTCGACCGACGAAATTCCCCAAATCTGAGGAGATATTCTTGAATTACTTTTTTGTGAAGGTCGGAGAGACTTGCAAGTAGGCTCTACCCCCACTAAATGGGGTTGCGCGCATCGATCGGTACCATCCTTGAGCTTCTCCGACTTTCGGAAGGGTTAGGGTTAGGGTTAGGGATGAAAGCACATAGGAGAAAGAGATATTCTTGAATAACTTTTTTTGTGAAGGTCGGGAGAGACTTGCAAGTAGGCTCTACCCCACTAAATGGGGTAGCGCGCATCGATCGGTACCATCCTTGAGCTTCTCCGACTTTCGGAAGGGTTAGGGTTAGGGTTAGGGATGAAAGCACATAGGAGAAAGAGATATTCTTGAATAACTTTTTTTGTGAAGGTCGGAGAGACTTGCAAGTAGGCTCTACCCCCACTAAATGGGGTAGCGCGCATCGATCGGTACCATCCTTGAGCTTCTCCGACTTTCGGAAGGGTTAGGGTTAGGGTTAGGGATGAAAGCACATAGGAGAAAGAGATATTCTTGAATAACTTTTTTTGTGAAGGTCGGAGAGACTTGGAAAGTGGTTGCATCTGGGACTAATTTGGATCTGCGGATCGATTGGTACCATCCCCGAGCTTGTACGACTTCGGAAGAGGTCGACCGACGAAATTCCCCCAAATGAGAGGAGATATTCTTGAATAACTTTTTTTGTGAAGGTCGGAGAGACTTGCAAGTAGGCTCTACCCCCACTAAATGGGGTAGCGCGCATCGATCGGTACCATCCTTGAGCTTCTCCGACTTTCGGAAGGGTTAGGGTTAGGGTTAGGGATGAAAGCACATAGGAGAAAGAGATATTCTTGAATAACTTTTTTTGTGAAGGTCGGAGAGACTTGCAAGTAGGCTCTACCCCCACTAAATGGGGTAGCGCGCATCGATCGGTACCATCCTTGAGCTTCTCCGACTTTCGGAAGGGTTAGGGTTAGGGTTAGGGATGAAAGCACATAGGAGAAAGAGATATTCTTGAATAACTTTTTTTGTGAAGGTCGGAGAGACTTGCAAGTAGGCTCTACCCCCACTAAATGGCGTTGCGCGCATCGATCGGTACCATCCTTGAGCTTCTCCGACTTTCGGAAGGGTTAGGGTTAGGGTTAGGGATGAAAGCACATAGGAGAAAGAGATATTCTTGAATAACTTTTTTTGTGAAGGTCGGAGAGACTTGCAAGTAGGCTCTACCCCCACTAAATGGGGTAGCGCGCATCGATCGGTACCATCCTTGAGCTTCTCCGACTTTCGGAAGGGTTAGGGTTAGGGTTAGGGATGAAAGCACATAGGAGAAAGAGATATTCTTGAATAACTTTTTTTGTGAAGGTCGGAGAGACTTGCAAGTAGGCTCTACCCCCACTAAATGGGGTAGCGCGCATCGATCGGTACCATCCTTGAGCTTCTCCGACTTTCGGAAGGGTTAGGGTTAGGGTTAGGGATGAAAGCACATAGGAGAAAGAGATATTCTTGAATAACTTTTTTTGTGAAGGTCGGAGAGACTTGCAAGTAGGCTCTACCCCCACTAAATGGGGTAGCGCGCATCGATCGGTACCATCCTTGAGCTTCTCCGACTTTCGGAAGGGTTAGGGTTAGGGTTAGGGATGAAAGCACATAGGAGAAAGAGATATTCTTGAATAACTTTTTTTGTGAAGGTCGGAGAGACTTGCAAGTAGGCTCTACCCCCACTAAATGGGGTAGCGCGCATCGATCGGTACCATCCTTGAGCTTCTCCGACTTTCGGAAGGGTTAGGGTTAGGGTTAGGGATGAAAGCACATAGGAGAAAGAGATATTCTTGAATAACTTTTTTTGTGAAGGTCGGAGAGACTTGCAAGTAGGCTCTACCCCCACTAAATGGGGTTGCGCGCATCGATCGGTACCATCCTTGAGCTTCTCCGACTTTCGGAAGGGTTAGGGTTAGGGTTAGGGATGAAAGCACATAGGAGAAAGAGATATTCTTGAATAACTTTTTTTGTGAAGGTCGGAGAGACTTGCAAGTAGGCTCTACCCCCACTAAATGGGGTAGCGCGCATCGATCGGTACCATCCTTGAGCTTCTCCGACTTTCGGAAGGGTTAGGGTTAGGGTTAGGGATGAAAGCACATAGGAGAAAGAGATATTCTTGAATAACTTTTTTTGTGAAGGTCGGAGAGACTTGCAAGTAGGCTCTACCCCCACTAAATGGGGTAGCGCGCATCGATCGGTACCATCCTTGAGCTTCTCCGACTTTCGGAAGGGTTAGGGTTAGGGTTAGGGATGAAAGCACATAGGAGAAAGAGATATTCTTGAATAACTTTTTTTGTGAAGGTCGGAGAGACTTGCAAGTAGGCTCTACCCCCACTAAATGGGGTAGCGCGCATCGATCGGTACCATCCTTGAGCTTCTCCGACTTTCGGAAGGGTTAGGGTTAGGGTTAGGGATGAAAGCACATAGGAGAAAGAGATATTCTTGAATAACTTTTTTTGTGAAGGTCGGAGAGACTTGCAAGTAGGCTCTACCCCCACTAAATGGGGTAGCGCGCATCGATCGGTACCATCCTTGAGCTTCTCCGACTTTCGGAAGGGTTAGGGTTAGGGTTAGGGATGAAAGCACATAGGAGAAAGAGATATTCTTGAATAACTTTTTTTGTGAAGGTCGGAGAGACTTGCAAGTAGGCTCTACCCCCACTAAATGGGGTTGCGCGCATCGATCGGTACCATCCTTGAGCTTCTCCGACTTTCGGAAGGGTTAGGGTTAGGGTTAGGGATGAAAGCACATAGGAGAAAGAGATATTCTTGAATAACTTTTTTTGTGAAGGTCGGAGAGACTTGCAAGTAGGCTCTACCCCCACTAAATGGGGTAGCGCGCATCGATCGGTACCATCCTTGAGCTTCTCCGACTTTCGGAAGGGTTAGGGTTAGGGTTAGGGATGAAAGCACATAGGAGAAAGAGATATTCTTGAATAACTTTTTTTGTGAAGGTCGGAGAGACTTGCAAGTAGGCTCTACCCCCACTAAATGGGGTAGCGCGCATCGATCGGTACCATCCTTGAGCTTCTCCGACTTTCGGAAGGGTTAGGGTTAGGGTTAGGGATGAAAGCACATAGGAGAAAGAGATATTCTTGAATAACTTTTTTTGTGAAGGTCCGGAGAGACTTGCAAGTAGGCTCTACCCCCACTAAATGGGGTAGCGCGCATCGATCGGTACCATCCTTGAGCTTCTCCGACTTTCGGAAGGGTTAGGGTTAGGGTTAGGGATGAAAGCACATAGGAGAAAGAGATATTCTTGAATAACTTTTTTTGTGAAGGTCGGAGAGACTTGCAAGTAGGCTCTACCCCCACTAAATGGGGTAGCGCGCATCGATCGGTACCATCCTTGAGCTTCTCCGACTTTCGGAAGGGTTAGGGTTAGGGTTAGGGATGAAAGCACATAGGAGAAAGAGATATTCTTGAATAACTTTTTTTGTGAAGGTCGGAGAGACTTGGAAAGTGGTTGCATCTGGACTAATTTGGGTCCTGCGGATCGATTGGTACCATCCCCGAGCTTGTACGACCTTCGGAAGAGGTCGACCGACGAAATTCCCCCAAATCTGAGGAGATATTCTTGAATTACTTTTTTTGTGAAGGTCGGAGAGACTTGCAAGTAGGCTCTACCCCCACTAAATGGGGTTGCGCGCATCGATCGGTACCATCCTTGAGCTTCTCCGACTTTCGGAAGGGTTAGGGTTAGGGTTAGGGATGAAAGCACATAGGAGAAAGAGATATTCTTGAATAACTTTTTTGTGAAGGTCGGAGAGACTTGCAAGTAGGCTCTACCCCCACTAAATGGGGTAGCGCGCATCGATCGGTACCATCCTTGAGCTTCTCCGACTTTCGGAAGGGTTAGGGTTAGGGTTAGGGATGAAAGCACATAGGAGAAAGAGATATTCTTGAATAACTTTTTTTGTGAAGGTCGGAGAGACTTGCAAGTAGGCTCTACCCCCACTAAATGGGGTAGCGCGCATCGATCGGTACCATCCTTGAGCTTCTCCGACTTTCGGAAGGGTTAGGGTTAGGGTTAGGGATGAAAGCACATAGGAGAAAGAGATATTCTTGAATAACTTTTTTTGTGAAGGTCGGAGAGACTTGGAAAGTGGTTGCATCTGGACTAATTTGGGTCCTGCGGATCGATTGGTACCATCCCCGAGCTTGTACGACCTTCGGAAGAGGTCGACCGACGAAATTCCCCCAAATCTGAGGAGATATTCTTGAATTACTTTTTTTGTTGAAGGTCGGAGAGACTTGCAAGTAGGCTCTACCCCCACTAAATGGGGTTGCGCGCATCGATCGGTACCATCCTTGAGCTTCCTCCGACTTTCGGAAGGGTTAGGGTTAGGGTTAGGGATGAAAGCACATAGGAGAAAGAGATATTCTTGAATAACTTTTTTTGTGAAGGTCGGAGAGACTTGCAAGTAGGCTCTACCCCCACTAAATGGGGTAGCGCGCATCGATCGGTACCATCCTTGAGCTTCTCCGACTTTCGGAAGGGTTAGGGTTAGGGTTAGGGATGAAAGCACATAGGAGAAAGAGATATTCTTGAATAACTTTTTTTGTGAAGGTCGGAGAGACTTGCAAGTAGGCTCTACCCCCACTAAATGGGGTAGCGCGCATCGATCGGTACCATCCTTGAGCTTCTCCGACTTTCGGAAGGGTTAGGGTTAGGGTTAGGGATGAAAGCACATAGGAGAAAGAGATATTCTTGAATAACTTTTTTTTGTGAAGGTCGGAGAGACTTGCAAGTAGGCTCTACCCCCACTAAATGGGGTAGCGCGCATTCGATCGGTACCATCCTTGAGCTTCTCCGACTTTCGGAAGGGTTAGGGTTAGGGTTAGGGATGAAAGCACATAGGAGAAAGAGATATTCTTGAATAACTTTTTTTGTGAAGGTCGGAGAGACTTGCAAGTAGGCTCTACCCCCACTAAATGGGGTAGCGCGCATCGATCGGTACCATCCTTGAGCTTCTCCGACTTTCGGAAGGGTTAGGGTTAGGGTTAGGGATGAAAGCACATAGGAGAAAGAGATATTCTTGAATAACTTTTTTTGTGAAGGTCGGAGAGACTTGCAAGTAGGCTCTACCCCCACTAAATGGGGTAGCGCACATCGATCGGTACCATCCTTGAGCTTCTCCGACTTTCGGAAGGGTTAGGGTTAGGGTTAGGGATGAAAGCACATAGGAGAAAGAGATATTCTTGAATAACTTTTTTTGTGAAGGTCGGAGAGACTTGGAAAGTGGTTGCATCTGGACTAATTTGGGTCCTGCGGATCGATTGGTACCATCCCCGAGCTTGTACGACTTCGGAAGAGGTCGACCGACGAAATTCCCCCAAATCTGAGGAGATATTCTTGAATTACTTTTTTTGTGAAGGTCGGAGAGACTTGCAAGTAGGCTCTACCCCCACTAAATGGGGTTGCGCGCATCGATCGGTACCATCCTTGAGCTTCTCCGACTTTCGGAAGGGTTAGGGTTAGGGTTAGGGATGAAAGCACATAGGAGAAAGAGATATTCTTGAATAACTTTTTTTTGTGAAGGTCGGAGAGACTTGCAAGTAGGCTCTACCCCCACTAAATGGGGTAGCGCGCATCGATCGGTACCATCCTTGAGCTTCTCCGACTTTCGGAAGGGTTAGGGTTAGGGTTAGGGATGAAAGCACATAGGAGAAAGAGATATTCTTGAATAACTTTTTTTGTGAAGGTCGGAGAGACTTGCAAGTAGGCTCTACCCCCACTAAATGGGGTAGCGCGCATCGATCGGTACCATCCTTGAGCTTCTCCGACTTTCGGAAGGGTTAGGGTTAGGGTTAGGGATGAAAGCACATAGGAGAAAGAGATATTCTTGAATAACTTTTTTTGTGAAGGTCGGAGAGACTTGCAAGTAGGCTCTACCCCCACTAAATGGGGTAGCGCGCATTGATCGGTACCATCCTTGAGCTTCCTCCGACTTTCGGAAGGGTTAGGGTTAGGGTTAGGGATGAAAGCACATAGGAGAAAGAGATATTCTTGAATAACTTTTTTTGTGAAGGTCGGAGAGACTTGCAAGTAGGCTCTACCCCACTAAAATGGGGTAGCGCGCATCGATCGGTACCATCCTTGAGCTTCTCCGACTTTCGGAAGGGTTAGGGTTAGGGTTAGGGATGAAAGCACATAGGAGAAAGAGATATTCTTGAATAACTTTTTTTGTGAAGGTCGGAGAGACTTGCAAGTAGGCTCTACCCCCACTAAATGGGGTAGCGCACATCGATCGGTACCATCCTTGAGCTTCTCCGACTTTCGGAAGGGTTAGGGTTAGGGTTAGGGATGAAAGCACATAGGAGAAAGAGATATTCTTGAATAACTTTTTTTGTGAAGGTCGGAGAGACTTGCAAGTAGGCTCTACCCCCACTAAATGGGGTAGCGCACATCGATCGGTACCATCCTTGAGCTTCTCCGACTTTCGGAAGGGTTAGGGTTAGGGTTAGGGATGAAAGCACATAGGAGAAAGAGATATTCTTGAATAACTTTTTTTGTGAAGGTCGGAGAGACTTGCAAGTAGGCTCTACCCCCACTAAATGGGGTAGCGCACATCGATCGGTACCATCCTTGAGCTTCTCCGACTTTCGGAAGGGTTAGGGTTAGGGTTAGGGATGAAAGCACATAGGAGAAAGAGATATTCTTGAATAACTTTTTTTGTGGAAGGTCGGAGAGACTTGGAAAGTGGTTGCATCTGGACTAATTTTGGGTCCTGCGGATCGATTGGTACCATCCCCGAGCTTGTACGACCTTCGGAAGAGGTCGACCGACGAAATTCCCCCAAATCTGAGGAGATATTCTTGAAATACTTTTTTTGTGAAGGTCGGAGAGACTTGCAAGTAGGCTCTACCCCACTAATGGGTATGCGCGCATCGATCGGTACCATCCTTGAGCTTCTCCGACTTTCGGAAGGGTTAGGGTTAGGGTTAGGGATGAAAGCACATAGGAGAAAGAGATATTCTTGAATAACTTTTTTTGTGAAGGTCGGAGAGACTTGCAAGTAGGCTCTACCCCCACTAAAGGGGTAGCGCGCATCGATCGGTACCATCCTTGAGCTTCTCCGACTTTCGGAAGGGTTAGGGTTAGGGATGAAAGCACTAGGAGAAAGAGATATTCTTGAATAACTTTTTTTGTGAAGGTCGGAGAGACTTGCAAGTAGGCTCTACCCCCACTAAATGGGGTAGCGCGCATCGATCGGTACCATCCTTGAGCTTCTCCGACTTTCGGAAGGGTTAGGGTTAGGGTTAGGGATGAAAGCACATAGGAGAAAGAGATATTCTTGAATAACTTTTTTGTGAAGGTCGGAGAGACTTGCAAGTAGGCTCTACCCCCACTAAATGGGGTAGCGCGCATCGATCGGTACCATCCTTGAGCTTCTCCGACTTTCGGAAGGGTTAGGGTTAGGGTTAGGATGAAAGCACATAGGAGAAAGAGATATTCTTGAATAACTTTTTTTGTGAAGGTCGGAGAGACTTGCAAGTAGGCTCTACCCCCACTAAATGGGGTAGCGCGCATCGATCGGTACCATCCTTGAGCTTCTCCGACTTTCGGGAAGGGTTAGGGTTAGGGTTAGGGATGAAAGCACATAGGAGAAAGAGATATTCTTGAATAACTTTTTTGTGAAGGTCGGAGAGACTTGGAAAGTGGTTGCATCTGGACTAATTTGGGTCCTGCAGATCGATTGGTACCATCCCCGAGCTTGTACGACCTTCGGAAGAGGTCGACCGACGAAATTCCCCCAAATCTGAGGAGATATTCTTGAATAACTTTTTTTGTGAAGGTCGGAGAGACTTGCAAGTAGGCTCTACCCCCCACTAAATGGGGTAGCGCGCATCGATCG
>NW_026870435.1:0-139308 GCF_963576545.1 Limanda limanda
CGGTACCATCCTTGAGCTTCTCCGACTTTCGGAAGGGTTAGGGTTAGGGTTAGGGATGAAAGCACATAGGAGAAAGAGATATTCTTGAATAACTTTTTTTGTGAAGGTCGGAGAGACTTGCAAGTAGGCTCTACCCCCACTAAATGGGGTAGCGCGCATCGATCGGTACCATCCTTGAGCTTCTCCGACTTTCGGAAGGGTTAGGGTTAGGGTTAGGGATGAAAGCACATAGGAGAAAGAGATATTCTTGAATAACTTTTTTTGTGAAGGTCGGAGAGACTTGCAAGTAGGCTCTACCCCCACTAAATGGGGTAGCGCGCATCGATCGGTACCATCCTTGAGCTTCTCCGACTTTCGGAAGGGTTAGGGTTAGGGTTAGGGATGAAAGCACATAGGAGAAAGAGATATTCTTGAATAACTTTTTTTGTGAAGGTCGGAGAGACTTGCAAGTAGGCTCTACCCCCACTAAATGGGGTAGCGCGCATCGATCGGTACCATCCTTGAGCTTCTCCGACTTTCGGAAGGGTTAGGGTTAGGGTTAGGGATGAAAGCACATAGGAGAAAGAGATATTCTTGAATAACTTTTTTTGTGAAGGTCGGAGAGACTTGGAAAGTGGTTGCATCTGGACTAATTTGGGTCCTGCGGATCGATTGGTACCATCCCCGAGCTTGTACGACCTTCGGAAGAGGTCGACCGACGAAATTCCCCCAAATCTGAGGAGATATTCTTGAATAACTTTTTTTGTGAAGGTCGGAGAGACTTGCAAGTAGGCTCTACCCCCACTAAATGGGGTTGCGCGCATCGATCGGTACCATCCTTGAGCTTCTCCGACTTTCGGAAGGGTTAGGGTTAGGGTTAGGGATGAAAGCACATAGGAGAAAGAGATATTCTTGAATAACTTTTTTTGTGAAGGTCGGAGAGACTTGCAAGTAGGCTCTACCCCCACTAAATGGGGTAGCGCGCATCGATCGGTACCATCCTTGAGCTTCTCCGACTTTCGGAAGGGTTAGGGTTAGGGTTAGGGATGAAAGCACATAGGAGAAAGAGATATTCTTGAATAACTTTTTTTGTGAAGGTCGGAGAGACTTGCAAGTAGGCTCTACCCCCACTAAATGGGGTAGCGCGCATCGATCGGTACCATCCTTGAGCTTCTCCGACTTTCGGAAGGGTTAGGGTTAGGGTTAGGGATGAAAGCACATAGGAGAAAGAGATATTCTTGAATAACTTTTTTTGTGAAGGTCGGAGAGACTTGCAAGTAGGCTCTACCCCCACTAAATGGGGTAGCGCGCATCGATCGGTACCATCCTTGAGCTTCTCCGACTTTCGGAAGGGTTAGGGTTAGGGTTAGGGATGAAAGCACATAGGAGAAAGAGATATTCTTGAATAACTTTTTTTGTGAAGGTCGGAGAGACTTGGAAAGTGGTTGCATCTGGACTAATTTGGGTCCTGCGGATCGATTGGTACCATCCCCGAGCTTGTACGACCTTCGGAAGAGGTCGACCGACGAAATTCCCCCAAATCTGAGGAGATATTCTTGAATAACTTTTTTTGTGAAGGTCGGAGAGACTTGCAAGTAGGCTCTACCCCCACTAAATGGGGTAGCGCGCATCGATCGGTACCATCCTTGAGCTTCTCCGACTTTCGGAAGGGTTAGGGTTAGGGTTAGGGATGAAAGCACATAGGAGAAAGAGATATTCTTGAATAACGTTTTTTGTGAAGGTCGGAGAGACTTGCAAGTAGGCTCTACCCCCACTAAATGGGGTAGCGCACATCGATCGGTACCATCCTTGAGCTTCTCCGACTTTCGGAAGGGTTAGGGTTAGGGTTAGGGATGAAAGCACATAGGAGAAAGAGATATTCTTGAATAACTTTTTTTGTGAAGGTCGGAGAGACTTGGAAAGTGGTTGCATCTGGACTAATTTGGGTCCTGCGGATCGATTGGTACCATCCCCAAGCTTGTACGACCTTCGGAAGAGGTCGACCGACGAAATTCCCCCAAATCTGAGGAGATATTCTTGAATAACTTTTTTTGTGAAGGTCGGAGAGACTTGCAAGTAGGCTCTACCCCCACTAAATGGGGTAGCGCGCATCGATCGGTACCATCCTTGAGCTTCTCCGACTTTCGGAAGGGTTAGGGTTAGGGTTAGGGATGAAAGCACATAGGAGAAAGAGATATTCTTGAATAACTTTTTTTGTGAAGGTCGGAGAGACTTGGAAAGTGGTTGCATCTGGACTAATTTGGGTCCTGCGGATCGATTGGTACCATCCCCGAGCTTGTACGACCTTCGAAAGAGGTCGACCGACGAAATTCCCCCAAATCTGAGGAGATATTCTTGAATAACTTTTTTTGTGAAGGTCGGAGAGACTTGCAAGTAGGCTCTACCCCCACTAAATGGGGTTGCGCGCATCGATCGGTACCATCCTTGAGCTTCTCCGACTTTCGGAAGGGTTAGGGTTAGGGTTAGGGATGAAAGCACATAGGAGAAAGAGATATTCTTGAATAACTTTTTTTGTGAAGGTCGGAGAGACTTGCAAGTAGGCTCTACCCCCACTAAATGGGGTAGCGCGCATCGATCGGTACCATCCTTGAGCTTCTCCGACTTTCGGAAGGGTTAGGGTTAGGGTTAGGGATGAAAGCACATAGGAGAAAGAGATATTCTTGAATAACTTTTTTTGTGAAGGTCGGAGAGACTTGGAAAGTGGTTGCATCTGGACTAATTTGGGTCCTGCGGATCGATTGGTACCATCCCCGAGCTTGTACGACCTTCGGAAGAGGTCGACCGACGAAATTCCCCCAAATCTGAGGAGATATTCTTGAATAACTTTTTTTGTGAAGGTCGGAGAGACTTGCAAGTAGGCTCTACCCCCACTAAATGGGGTTGCGCGCATCGATCGGTACCATCCTTGAGCTTCTCCGACTTTCGGAAGGGTTAGGGTTAGGGTTAGGGATGAAAGCACATAGGAGAAAGAGATATTCTTGAATAACTTTTTTTGTGAAGGTCGGAGAGACTTGCAAGTAGGCTCTACCCCCACTAAATGGGGTAGCGCGCATCGATCGGTACCATCCTTGAGCTTCTCCGACTTTCGGAAGGGTTAGGGTTAGGGTTAGGGATGAAAGCACATAGGAGAAAGAGATATTCTTGAATAACTTTTTTTGTGAAGGTCGGAGAGACTTGCAAGTAGGCTCTACCCCCACTAAATGGGGTAGCGCGCATCGATCGGTACCATCCTTGAGCTTCTCCGACTTTCGGAAGGGTTAGGGTTAGGGTTAGGGATGAAAGCACATAGGAGAAAGAGATATTCTTGAATAACTTTTTTTGTGAAGGTCGGAGAGACTTGCAAGTAGGCTCTACCCCCACTAAATGGGGTAGCGCGCATCGATCGGTACCATCCTTGAGCTTCTCCGACTTTCGGAAGGGTTAGGGTTAGGGTTAGGGATGAAAGCACATAGGAGAAAGAGATATTCTTGAATAACTTTTTTTGTGAAGGTCGGAGAGACTTGGAAAGTGGTTGCATCTGGACTAATTTGGGTCCTGCGGATCGATTGGTACCATCCCCGAGCTTGTACGACCTTCGGAAGAGGTCGACCGACGAAATTCCCCCAAATCTGAGGAGATATTCTTGAATAACTTTTTTTGTGAAGGTCGGAGAGACTTGCAAGTAGGCTCTACCCCCACTAAATGGGGTTGCGCGCATCGATCGGTACCATCCTTGAGCTTCTCCGACTTTCGGAAGGGTTAGGGTTAGGGTTAGGGATGAAAGCACATAGGAGAAAGAGATATTCTTGAATAACTTTTTTTGTGAAGGTCGGAGAGACTTGCAAGTAGGCTCTACCCCCACTAAATGGGGTAGCGCGCATCGATCGGTACCATCCTTGAGCTTCTCCGACTTTCGGAAGGGTTAGGGTTAGGGTTAGGGATGAAAGCACATAGGAGAAAGAGATATTCTTGAATAACTTTTTTTGTGAAGGTCGGAGAGACTTGCAAGTAGGCTCTACCCCCACTAAATGGGGTAGCGCGCATCGATCGGTACCATCCTTGAGCTTCTCCGACTTTCGGAAGGGTTAGGGTTAGGGTTAGGGATGAAAGCACATAGGAGAAAGAGATATTCTTGAATAACTTTTTTTGTGAAGGTCGGAGAGACTTGCAAGTAGGCTCTACCCCCACTAAATGGGGTAGCGCGCATCGATCGGTACCATCCTTGAGCTTCTCCGACTTTCGGAAGGGTTAGGGTTAGGGTTAGGGATGAAAGCACATAGGAGAAAGAGATATTCTTGAATAACTTTTTTTGTGAAGGTCGGAGAGACTTGGAAAGTGGTTGCATCTGGACTAATTTGGGTCCTGCGGATCGATTGGTACCATCCCCGAGCTTGTACGACCTTCGGAAGAGGTCGACCGACGAAATTCCCCCAAATCTGAGGAGATATTCTTGAATAACTTTTTTTGTGAAGGTCGGAGAGACTTGCAAGTAGGCTCTACCCCCACTAAATGGGGTAGCGCGCATCGATCGGTACCATCCTTGAGCTTCTCCGACTTTCGGAAGGGTTAGGGTTAGGGTTAGGGATGAAAGCACATAGGAGAAAGAGATATTCTTGAATAACGTTTTTTGTGAAGGTCGGAGAGACTTGCAAGTAGGCTCTACCCCCACTAAATGGGGTAGCGCACATCGATCGGTACCATCCTTGAGCTTCTCCGACTTTCGGAAGGGTTAGGGTTAGGGTTAGGGATGAAAGCACATAGGAGAAAGAGATATTCTTGAATAACTTTTTTTGTGAAGGTCGGAGAGACTTGGAAAGTGGTTGCATCTGGACTAATTTGGGTCCTGCGGATCGATTGGTACCATCCCCGAGCTTGTACGACCTTCGGAAGAGGTCGACCGACGAAATTCCCCCAAATCTGAGGAGATATTCTTGAATAACTTTTTTTGTGAAGGTCGGAGAGACTTGCAAGTAGGCTCTACCCCCACTAAATGGGGTAGCGCGCATCGATCGGTACCATCCTTGAGCTTCTCCGACTTTCGGAAGGGTTAGGGTTAGGGTTAGGGATGAAAGCACATAGGAGAAAGAGATATTCTTGAATAACTTTTTTTGTGAAGGTCGGAGAGACTTGGAAAGTTGTTGCATCTGGACTAATTTGGGTCCTGCGGATCGATTGGTACCATCCCCGAGCTTGTACGACCTTCGAAAGAGGTCGACCGACGAAATTCCCCCAAATCTGAGGAGATATTCTTGAATAACTTTTTTTGTGAAGGTCGGAGAGACTTGCAAGTAGGCTCTACCCCCACTAAATGGGGTTGCGCGCATCGATCGGTACCATCCTTGAGCTTCTCCGACTTTCGGAAGGGTTAGGGTTAGGGTTAGGGATGAAAGCACATAGGAGAAAGAGATATTCTTGAATAACTTTTTTTGTGAAGGTCGGAGAGACTTGCAAGTAGGCTCTACCCCCACTAAATGGGGTAGCGCGCATCGATCGGTACCATCCTTGAGCTTCTCCGACTCTCGGAAGGGTTAGGGTTAGGGTTAGGGATGAAAGCACATAGGAGAAAGAGATATTCTTGAATAACTTTTTTTGTGAAGGTCGGAGAGACTTGGAAAGTGGTTGCATCTGGACTAATTTGGGTCCTGCGGATCGATTGGTACCATCCCCGAGCTTGTACGACCTTCGGAAGAGGTCGACCGACGAAATTCCCCCAAATCTGAGGAGATATTCTTGAATAACTTTTTTTGTGAAGGTCGGAGAGACTTGCAAGTAGGCTCTACCCCCACTAAATGGGGTAGCGCGCATCGATCGGTACCATCCTTGAGCTTCTCCGACTTTCGGAAGGGTTAGGGTTAGGGTTAGGGATGAAAGCACATAGGAGAAAGAGATATTCTTGAATAACTTTTTTTGTGAAGGTCGGAGAGACTTGGAAAGTGGTTGCATCTGGACTAATTTGGGTCCTGCGGATCGATTGGTACCATCCCCGAGCTTGTACGACCTTCGAAAGAGGTCGACCGACGAAATTCCCCCAAATCTGAGGAGATATTCTTGAATAACTTTTTTTGTGAAGGTCGGAGAGACTTGGAAGTAGGCTCTACCCCCACTAAATGGGGTTGCGCGCATCGATCGGTACCATCCTTGAGCTTCTCCGACTTTCGGAAGGGTTAGGGTTAGGGTTAGGGATGAAAGCACATAGGAGAAAGAGATATTCTTGAATAACTTTTTTTGTGAAGGTCGGAGAGACTTGCAAGTAGGCTCTACCCCCACTAAATGGGGTAGCACGCATCGATCGGTACCATCCTTGAGCTTCTCCGACTTTCGGAAGGGTTAGGGTTAGGGATGAAAGCACATAGGAGAAAGAGATATTCTTGAATAACTTTTTTTGTGAAGGTCGGAGAGACTTGGAAAGTGGTTGCATCTGGACTAATTTGGGTCCTGCGGATCGATTGGTACCATCCCCGAGCTTGTACGACCTTCGGAAGAGGTCGACCGACGAAATTCCCCCAAATCTGAGGAGATATTCTTGAATAACTTTTTTTGTGAAGGTCGGAGAGACTTGCAAGTAGGCTCTACCCCCACTAAATGGGGTTGCGCGCATCGATCGGTACCATCCTTGAGCTTCTCCGACTTTCGGAAGGGTTAGGGTTAGGGTTAGGGATGAAAGCACATAGGAGAAAGAGATATTCTTGAATAACTTTTTTTGTGAAGGTCGGAGAGACTTGCAAGTAGGCTCTACCCCCACTAAATGGGGTAGCGCGCATCGATCGGTACCATCCTTGAGCTTCTCCGACTTTCGGAAGGGTTAGGGTTAGGGTTAGGGATGAAAGCACATAGGAGAAAGAGATATTCTTGAATAACTTTTTTTGTGAAGGTCGGAGAGACTTGGAAAGTGGTTGCATCTGGACTAATTTGGGTCCTGCGGATCGATTGGTACCATCCCCGAGCTTGTACGACCTTCGAAAGAGGTCGACCGACGAAATTCCCCCAAATCTGAGGAGATATTCTTGAATAACTTTTTTTGTGAAGGTCGGAGAGACTTGCAAGTAGGCTCTACCCCCACTAAATGGGGTTGCGCGCATCGATCGGTACCATCCTTGAGCTTCTCCGACTTTCGGAAGGGTTAGGGTTAGGGTTAGGGATGAAAGCACATAGGAGAAAGAGATATTCTTGAATAACTTTTTTTGTGAAGGTCGGAGAGACTTGCAAGTAGGCTCTACCCCCACTAAATGGGGTAGCGCGCATCGATCGGTACCATCCTTGAGCTTCTCCGACTTTCGGAAGGGTTAGGGTTAGGGTTAGGGATGAAAGCACATAGGAGAAAGAGATATTCTTGAATAACTTTTTTTGTGAAGGTCGGAGAGACTTGGAAAGTGGTTGCATCTGGACTAATTTGGGTCCTGCGGATCGATTGGTACCATCCCCGAGCTTGTACGACCTTCGGAAGAGGTCGACCGACGAAATTCCCCCAAATCTGAGGAGATATTCTTGAATAACTTTTTTTGTGAAGGTCGGAGAGACTTGCAAGTAGGCTCTACCCCCACTAAATGGGGTTGCGCGCATCGATCGGTACCATCCTTGAGCTTCTCCGACTTTCGGAAGGGCTAGGGTTAGGGTTAGGGATGAAAGCACATAGGAGAAAGAGATATTCTTGAATAACTTTTTTTGTGAAGGTCGGAGAGACTTGCAAGTAGGCTCTACCCCCACTAAATGGGGTAGCGCGCATCGATCGGTACCATCCTTGAGCTTCTCCGACTTTCGGAAGGGTTAGGGTTAGGGTTAGGGATGAAAGCACATAGGAGAAAGAGATATTCTTGAATAACTTTTTTTGTGAAGGTCGGAGAGACTTGGAAAGTGGTTGCATCTGGACTAATTTGGGTCCTGCGGATCGATTGGTACCATCCCCGAGCTTGTACGACCTTCGAAAGAGGTCGACCGACGAAATTCCCCCAAATCTGAGGAGATATTCTTGAATAACTTTTTTTTGAAGGTCGGAGAGACTTGCAAGTAGGCTCTACCCCCACTAAATGGGGTTGCGCGCATCGATCGGTACCATCCTTGAGCTTCTCCGACTTTCGGAAGGGTTAGGGTTAGGGATGAAAGCACATAGGAGAAAGAGATATTCTTGAATAACTTTTTTTGTGAAGGTCGGAGAGACTTGCAAGTAGGCTCTACCCCCACTAAATGGGGTAGCACGCATCGATCAGTACCATCCTTGAGCTTCTCCGACTTTCGGAAGGGTTAGGGTTAGGGTTAGGGATGAAAGCACATAGGAGAAAGAGATATTCTTGAATAACTTTTTTTGTGAAGGTCGGAGAGACTTGCAAGTAGGCTCTACCCCCACTAAATGGGGTAGCGCGCATCGATCGGTACCATCCTTGAGCTTCTCCGACTTTCGGAAGGGTTAGGGTTAGGGTTAGGGATGAAAGCACATAGGAGAAAGAGATATTCTTGAATAACTTTTTTTGTGAAGGTCGGAGAGACTTGCAAGTAGGCTCTACCCCCACTAAATGGGGTAGCGCGCATCGATCGGTACCATCCTTGAGCTTCTCCGACTTTCGGAAGGGTTAGGGTTAGGGTTAGGGATGAAAGCACATAGGAGAAAGAGATATTCTTGAATAACTTTTTTTGTGAAGGTCGGAGAGACTTGGAAAGTGGTTGCATCTGGACTAATTTGGGTCCTGCGGATCGATTGGTACCATCCCCGAGCTTGTACGACCTTCGGAAGAGGTCGACCGACGAAATTCCCCCAAATCTGAGGAGATATTCTTGAATAACTTTTTTTGTGAAGGTCGGAGAGACTTGCAAGTAGGCTTTACCCCCACTAAATGGGGTAGCGCGCATCGATCGGTACCATCCTTGAGCTTCTCCGACTTTCGGAAGGGTTAGGGTTAGGGTTAGGGATGAAAGCACATAGGAGAAAGAGATATTCTTGAATAACGTTTTTTGTGAAGGTCGGAGAGACTTGCAAGTAGGCTCTACCCCCACTAAATGGGGTAGCGCGCATCGATCGGTACCATCCTTGAGCTTCTCCGACTTTCGGAAGGGTTAGGGTTAGGGTTAGGGATGAAAGCACATAGGAGAAAGAGATATTCTTGAATAACTTTTTTTGTGAAGGTCGGAGAGACTTGGAAAGTGGTTGCATCTGGACTAATTTGGGTCCTGCGGATCGATTGGTACCATCCCCGAGCTTGTACGACCTTCGGAAGAGGTCGACCGACGAAATTCCCCCAAATCTGAGGAGATATTCTTGAATAACTTTTTTTGTGAAGGTCGGAGAGACTTGCAAGTAGGCTCTACCCCCACTAAATGGGGTAGCGCGCATCGATCGGTACCATCCTTGAGCTTCTCCGACTTTCGGAAGGGTTAGGGTTAGGGTTAGGGATGAAAGCACATAGGAGAAAGAGATATTCTTGAATAACGTTTTTTGTGAAGGTCCGAGAGACTTGCAAGTAGGCTCTACCCCCACTAAATGGGGTAGCGCGCATCGATCGGTACCATCCTTGAGCTTCTCCGACTTTCGGAAGGGTTAGGGTTAGGGTTAGGGATGAAAGCACATAGGAGAAAGAGATATTCTTGAATAACTTTTTTTGTGAAGGTCGGAGAGACTTGGAAAGTGGTTGCATCTGGACTAATTTGGGTCCTGCGGATCGATTGGTACCATCCCCGAGCTTGTACGACCTTCGGAAGAGGTCGACCGACGAAATTCCCCCAAATCTGAGGAGATATTCTTGAATAACTTTTTTTGTGAAGGTCGGAGAGACTTGCAAGTAGGCTCTACCCCCACTAAATGGGGTTGCGCGCATCGACCAGTACCATCCTTGAGCTTCTCCGACTTTCGGAAGGGTTAGGGTTAGGGTTAGGGATGAAAGCACATAGGAGAAAGAGATATTCTTGAATAACTTTTTTTGTGAAGGTCGGAAAGACTTGCAAGTAGGCTCTACCCCCACTAAATGGGGTAGCGCGCATCGATCGGTACCATCCTTGAGCTTCTCCGACTTTCGGAAGGGTTAGGGTTAGGGTTAGGGATGAAAGCACATAGGAGAAAGAGATATTCTTGAATAACTTTTTTTGTGAAGGTCGGAGAGACTTGCAAGTAGGCTCTACCCCCACTAAATGGGGTAGCGCGCATCGATCGGTACCATCCTTGAGCTTCTCCGACTTTCGGAAGGGTTAGGGTTAGGGTTAGGGATGAAAGCACATAGGAGAAAGAGATATTCTTGAATAACTTTTTTTGTGAAGGTCGGAGAGACTTGGAAAGTGGTTGCATCTGGACTAATTTGGGTCCTGCGGATCGATTGGTACCATCCCCGAGCTTGTACGACCTTCGAAAGAGGTCGACCGACGAAATTCCCCCAAATCTGAGGAGATATTCTTGAATAACTTTTTTTGTGAAGGTCGGAAAGACTTGCAAGTAGGCTCTACCCCCACTAAATGGGGTAGCGCGCATCGATCGGTACCATCCTTGAGCTTCTCCGACTTTCGGAAGGGTTAGGGTTAGGGTTAGGGATGAAAGCACATAGGAGAAAGAGATATTCTTGAATAACTTTTTTTGTGAAGGTCGGAGAGACTTGCAAGTAGGCTCTACCCCCACTAAATGGGGTAGTGCGCATCGATCGGTACCATCCTTGAGCTTCTCCGACTTTCGGAAGGGTTAGGGTTAGGGTTAGGGATGAAAGCACATAGGAGAAAGAGATATTCTTGAATAACTTTTTTTGTGAAGGTCGGAGAGACTTGGAAAGTGGTTGCATCTGGACTAATTTGGGTCCTGCGGATCGATTGGTACCATCCCCGAGCTTGTACGACCTTCGGAAGAGGTCGACCGACGAAATTCCCCCAAATCTGAGGAGATATTCTTGAATAACTTTTTTTGTGAAGGTCGGAGAGACTTGCAAGTAGGCTCTACCCCCACTAAATGGGGTAGCGCGCATCGATCGGTACCATCCTTGAGCTTCTCCGACTTTCGGAAGGGTTAGGGTTAGGGTTAGGGATGAAAGCACATAGGAGAAAGAGATATTCTTGAATAACTTTTTTTGTGAAGGTCGGAGAGACTTGGAAAGTGGTTGCATCTGGACTAATTTGGGTCCTGCGGATCGATTGGTACCATCCCCGAGCTTGTACGACCTTCGAAAGAGGTCGACCGACGAAATTCCCCCAAATCTGAGGAGATATTCTTGAATAACTTTTTTTGTGAAGGTCGGAGAGACTTGGAAGTAGGCTCTACCCCCACTAAATGGGGTTGCGCGCATCGATCGGTACCATCCTTGAGCTTCTCCGACTTTCGGAAGGGTTAGGGTTAGGGTTAGGGATGAAAGCACATAGGAGAAAGAGATATTCTTGAATAACTTTTTTTGTGAAGGTCGGAGAGACTTGCAAGTAGGCTCTACCCCCACTAAATGGGGTAGCACGCATCGATCGGTACCATCCTTGAGCTTCTCCGACTTTCGGAAGGGTTAGGGTTAGGGTTAGGGATGAAAGCACATAGGAGAAAGAGATATTCTTGAATAACTTTTTTTGTGAAGGTCGGAGAGACTTGGAAAGTGGTTGCATCTGGACTAATTTGGGTCCTGCGGATCGATTGGTACCATCCCCGAGCTTGTACGACCTTCGGAAGAGGTCGACCGACGAAATTCCCCCAAATCTGAGGAGATATTCTTGAATAACTTTTTTTGTGAAGGTCGGAGAGACTTGCAAGTAGGCTCTACCCCCACTAAATGGGGTTGCGCGCATCGATCGGTACCATCCTTGAGCTTTTCCGACTTTCGGAAGGGTTAGGGTTAGGGTTAGGGATGAAAGCACATAGGAGAAAGAGATATTCTTGAATAACTTTTTTTGTGAAGGTCGGAGAGACTTGCAAGTAGGCTCTACCCCCACTAAATGGGGTAGCGCGCATCGATCGGTACCATCCTTGAGCTTCTCCGACTTTCGGAAGGGTTAGGGTTAGGGTTAGGGATGAAAGCACATAGGAGAAAGAGATATTCTTGAATAACTTTTTTTGTGAAGGTCGGAGAGACTTGGAAAGTGGTTGCATCTGGACTAATTTGGGTCCTGCGGATCGATTGGTACCATCCCCGAGCTTGTACGACCTTCGAAAGAGGTCGACCGACGAAATTCCCCCAAATCTGAGGAGATATTCTTGAATAACTTTTTTTGTGAAGGTCGGAGAGACTTGCAAGTAGGCTCTACCCCCACTAAATGGGGTTGCGCGCATCGATCGGTACCATCCTTGAGCTTCTCCGACTTTCGGAAGGGTTAGGGTTAGGGTTAGGGATGAAAGCACATAGGAGAAAGAGATATTCTTGAATAACTTTTTTTGTGAAGGTCGGAGAGACTTGCAAGTAGGCTCTACCCCCACTAAATGGGGTAGCGCGCATCGATCGGTACCATCCTGGAGCTTCTCCGACTTTCAGAAGGGTTAGGGTTAGGGTTAGGGATGAAAGCACATAGGAGAAAGAGATATTCTTGAATAACTTTTTTTGTGAAGGTCGGAGAGACTTGGAAAGTGGTTGCATCTGGACTAATTTGGGTCCTGCGGATCGATTGGTACCATCCCCGAGCTTGTACGACCTTCGGAAGAGGTCGACCGACGAAATTCCCCCAAATCTGAGGAGATATTCTTGAATAACTTTTTTTGTGAAGGTCGGAGAGACTTGCAAGTAGGCTCTACCCCCACTAAATGCGGTTGCGCGCATCGATCGGTACCATCCTTGAGCTTCTCCGACTTTCGGAAGGGCTAGGGTTAGGGTTAGGGATGAAAGCACATAGGAGAAAGAGATATTCTTGAATAACTTTTTTTGTGAAGGTCGGAGAGACTTGCAAGTAGGCTCTACCCCCACTAAATGGGGTAGCGCGCATCGATCGGTACCATCCTTGAGCTTCTCCGACTTTCGGAAGGGTTAGGGTTAGGGTTAGGGATGAAAGCACATAGGAGAAAGAGATATTCTTGAATAACTTTTTTTGTGAAGGTCGGAGAGACTTGGAAAGTGGTTGCATCTGGACAAATTTGGGTCCTGCGGATCGATTGGTACCATCCCCGAGCTTGTACGACCTTCGAAAGAGGTCGACCGACGAAATTCCCCCAAATCTGAGGAGATATTCTTGAATAACTTTTTTTTGAAGGTCGGAGAGACTTGCAAGTAGGCTCTACCCCCACTAAATGGGGTTGCGCGCATCGATCGGTACCATCCTTGAGCTTCTCCGACTTTCGGAAGGGTTAGGGTTAGGGTTAGGGATGAAAGCACATAGGAGAAAGAGATATTCTTGAATAACTTTTTTTGTGAAGGTCGGAGAGACTTGCAAGTAGGCTCTACCCCCACTAAATGGGGTAGCACGCATCGATCGGTACCATCCTTGAGCTTCTCCGACTTTCGGAAGGGTTAGGGTTAGGGTTAGGGATGAAAGCACATAGGAGAAAGAGATATTCTTGAATAACTTTTTTTGTGAAGGTCGGAGAGACTTGCAAGTAGGCTCTACCCCCACTAAATGGGGTAGCGCGCATCGATCGGTACCATCCTTGAGCTTCTCCGACTTTCGGAAGGGTTAGGGTTAGGGTTAGGGATGAAAGCACATAGGAGAAAGAGATATTCTTGAATAACTTTTTTTGTGAAGGTCGGAGAGACTTGCAAGTAGGCTCTACCCCCACTAAATGGGGTAGCGCGCATCGATCGGTACCATCCTTGAGCTTCTCCGACTTTCGGAAGGGTTAGGGTTAGGGTTAGGGATGAAAGCACATAGGAGAAAGAGATATTCTTGAATAACTTTTTTTGTGAAGGTCGGAGAGACTTGGAAAGTGGTTGCATCTGGACTAATTTGGGTCCTGCGGATCGATTGGTACCATCCCCGAGCTTGTACGACCTTCGGAAGAGGTCGACCGACGAAATTCCCCCAAATCTGAGGAGATATTCTTGAATAACTTTTTTTGTGAAGGTCGGAGAGACTTGCAAGTAGGCTTTACCCCCACTAAATGGGGTAGCGCGCATCGATCGGTACCATCCTTGAGCTTCTCCGACTTTCGGAAGGGTTAGGGTTAGGGTTAGGGATGAAAGCACATAGGAGAAAGAGATATTCTTGAATAACGTTTTTTGTGAAGGTCGGAGAGACTTGCAAGTAGGCTCTACCCCCACTAAATGGGGTAGCGCGCATCGATCGGTACCATCCTTGAGCTTCTCCGACTTTCGGAAGGGTTAGGGTTAGGGTTAGGGATGAAAGCACATAGGAGAAAGAGATATTCTTGAATAACTTTTTTTGTGAAGGTCGGAGAGACTTGCAAGTAGGCTCTACCCCCACTAAATGGGGTAGCGCGCATCGATCGGTACCATCCTTGAGCTTCTCCGACTTTCGGAAGGGTTAGGGTTAGGGTTAGGGATGAAAGCACATAGGAGAAAGAGATATTCTTGAATAACTTTTTTTGTGAAGGTCGGAGAGACTTGGAAAGTGGTTGCATCTGGACTAATTTGGGTCCTGCGGATCGATTGGTACCATCCCCGAGCTTGTACGACCTTCGGAAGAGGTCGACCGACGAAATTCCCCCAAATCTGAGGAGATATTCTTGAATAACTTTTTTTGTGAAGGTCGGAGAGACTTGCAAGTAGGCTTTACCCCCACTAAATGGGGTAGCGCGCATCGATCGGTACCATCCTTGAGCTTCTCCGACTTTCGGAAGGGTTAGGGTTAGGGTTAGGGATGAAAGCACATAGGAGAAAGAGATATTCTTGAATAACGTTTTTTGTGAAGGTCGGAGAGACTTGCAAGTAGGCTCTACCCCCACTAAATGGGGTAGCGCGCATCGATCGGTACCATCCTTGAGCTTCTCCGACTTTCGGAAGGGTTAGGGTTAGGGTTAGGGATGAAAGCACATAGGAGAAAGAGATATTCTTGAATAACTTTTTTTGTGAAGGTCGGAGAGACTTGGAAAGTGGTTGCATCTGGACTAATTTGGGTCCTGCGGATCGATTGGTACCATCCCCGAGCTTGTACGACCTTCGGAAGAGGTCGACCGACGAAATTCCCCCAAATCTGAGGAGATATTCTTGAATAACTTTTTTTGTGAAGGTCGGAGAGACTTGCAAGTAGGCTCTACCCCCACTAAATGGGGTAGCGCGCATCGATCGGTACCATCCTTGAGCTTCTCCGACTTTCGGAAGGGTTAGGGTTAGGGTTAGGGATGAAAGCACATAGGAGAAAGAGATATTCTTGAATAACTTTTTTTGTGAAGGTCCGAGAGACTTGCAAGTAGGCTCTACCCCCACTAAATGGGGTAGCGCGCATCGATCGGTACCATCCTTGAGCTTCTCCGACTTTCGGAAGGGTTAGGGTTAGGGTTAGGGATGAAAGCACATAGGAGAAAGAGATATTCTTGAATAACTTTTTTTGTGAAGGTCGGAGAGACTTGGAAAGTGGTTGCATCTGGACTAATTTGGGTCCTGCGGATCGATTGGTACCATCCCCGAGCTTGTACGACCTTCGGAAGAGGTCGACCGACGAAATTCCCCCAAATCTGAGGAGATATTCTTGAATAACTTTTTTTGTGAAGGTCGGAGAGACTTGCAAGTAGGCTCTACCCCCACTAAATGGGGTTGCGCGCATCGACCAGTACCATCCTTGAGCTTCTCCGACTTTCGGAAGGGTTAGGGTTAGGGTTAGGGATGAAAGCACATAGGAGAAAGAGATATTCTTGAATAACTTTTTTTGTGAAGGTCGGAAAGACTTGCAAGTAGGCTCTACCCCCACTAAATGGGGTAGCGCGCATCGATCGGTACCATCCTTGAGCTTCTCCGACTTTCGGAAGGGTTAGGGTTAGGGGTAGGGATGAAAGCACATAGGAGAAAGAGATATTCTTGAATAACTTTTTTTGTGAAGGTCAGAGAGACTTGCAAGTAGGCTCTACCCCCACTAAATGGGGTAGCGCGCATCGATCGGTACCATCCTTGAGCTTCTCCGACTTTCGGAAGGGTTAGGGTTAGGGTTAGGGATGAAAGCACATAGGAGAAAGAGATATTCTTGAATAACTTTTTTTGTGAAGGTCGGAGAGACTTGGAAAGTGGTTGCATCTGGACTAATTTGGGTCCTGCGGATCGATTGGTACCATCCCCGAGCTTGTACGACCTTCGAAAGAGGTCGACCGACGAAATTCCCCCAAATCTGAGGAGATATTCTTGAATAACTTTTTTTGTGAAGGTCGGAAAGACTTGCAAGTAGGCTCTACCCCCACTAAATGGGGTAGCGCGCATCGATCGGTACCATCCTTGAGCTTCTCCGACTTTCGGAAGGGTTAGGGTTAGGGTTAGGGATGAAAGCACATAGGAGAAAGAGATATTCTTGAATAACTTTTTTTGTGAAGGTCGGAGAGACTTGCAAGTAGGCTCTACCCCCACTAAATGGGGTAGCGCGCATCGATCGGTACCATCCTTGAGCTTCTCCGACTTTCGGAAGGGTTAGGGTTAGGGTTAGGGATGAAAGCACATAGGAGAAAGAGATATTCTTGAATAACTTTTTTTGTGAAGGTCGGAGAGACTTGGAAAGTGGTTGCATCTGGACTAATTTGGGTCCTGCGGATCGATTGGTACCATCCCCGAGCTTGTACGACCTTCGAAAGAGGTCGACCGACGAAATTCCCCCAAATCTGAGGAGATATTCTTGAATAACTTTTTTTGTGAAGGTCGGAGAGACTTGCAAGTAGGCTCTACCCCCACTAAATGGGGTTGCGCGCATCGATCGGTACCATCCTTGAGCTTCTCCGACTTTCGGAAGGGTTAGGGTTAGGGATGAAAGCACATAGGAGAAAGAGATATTCTTGAATAACTTTTTTTGTGAAGGTCGGAGAGACTTGCAAGTAGGCTCTACCCCCACTAAATGGGGTAGCGCGCATCGATCGGTACCATCCTTGAGCTTCTCCGACTTTCGGAAGGGTTAGGGTTAGGGTTAGGGATGAAAGCACATAGGAGAAAGAGATATTCTTGAATAACTTTTTTTGTGAAGGTCGGAGAGACTTGGAAAGTGGTTGCATCTGGACTAATTTGGGTCCTGCGGATCGATTGGTACCATCCCCGAGCTTGTACGACCTTCGGAAGAGGTCGACCGACGAAATTCCCCCAAATCTGAGGAGATATTCTTGAATAACTTTTTTTGTGAAGGTCGGAGAGACTTGCAAGTAGGCTCTACCCCCACTAAATGGGGTTGCGCGCATCGATCGGTACCATCCTTGAGCTTCTCCGACTTTCGGAAGGGTTAGGGTTAGGGTTAGGGATGAAAGCACATAGGAGAAAGAGATATTCTTGAATAACTTTTTTTGTGAAGGTCGGAGAGACTTGCAAGTAGGCTCTACCCCCACTAAATGGGGTAGCGCGCATCGATCGGTACCATCCTTGAGCTTCTCCGACTTTCGGAAGGGTTAGGGTTAGGGTTAGGGATGAAAGCACATAGGAGAAAGAGATATTCTTGAATAACTTTTTTTGTGAAGGTCGGAGAGACTTGGAAAGTGGTTGCATCTGGACTAATTTGGGTCCTGCGGATCGATTGGTACCATCCCCGAGCTTGTACGACCTTCGGAAGAGGTCGACCGACGAAATTCCCCCAAATCTGAGGAGATATTCTTGAATAACTTTTTTTGTGAAGGTCGGAGAGACTTGCAAGTAGGCTCTACCCCCACTAAATGGGGTAGCGCGCATCGATCGGTACCATCCTTGAGCTTCTCCGACTTTCGGAAGGGTTAGGGTTAGGGTTAGGGATGAAAGCACATAGGAGAAAGAGATATTCTTGAATAACTTTTTTTGTGAAGGTCCGAGAGACTTGCAAGTAGGCTCTACCCCCACTAAATGGGGTAGCGCGCATCGATCGGTACCATTCTTGAGCTTCTCCGACTTTCGGAAGGGTTAGGGTTAGGGTTAGGGATGAAAGCACATAGGAGAAAGAGATATTCTTGAATAACTTTTTTTGTGAAGGTCGGAGAGACTTGGAAAGTGGTTGCATCTGGACTAATTTGGGTCCTGCGGATCGATTGGTACCATCCCCGAGCTTGTACGACCTTCGAAAGAGGTCGACCGACGAAATTCCCCCAAATCTGAGGAGATATTCTTGAATAACTTTTTTTGTGAAGGTCGGAAAGACTTGCAAGTAGGCTCTACCCCCACTAAATGGGGTAGCGCGCATCGATCGGTACCATCCTTGAGCTTCTCCGACTTTCGGAAGGGTTAGGGTTAGGGTTAGGGATGAAAGCACATAGGAGAAAGAGATATTCTTGAATAACTTTTTTTGTGAAGGTCGGAGAGACTTGCAAGTAGGCTCTACCCCCACTAAATGGGGTAGCGCGCATCGATCGGTACCATCCTTGAGCTTCTCCGACTTTCGGAAGGGTTAGGGTTAGGGTTAGGGATGAAAGCACATAGGAGAAAGAGATATTCTTGAATAACTTTTTTTGTGAAGGTCGGAGAGACTTGGAAAGTGGTTGCATCTGGACTAATTTGGGTCCTGCGGATCGATTGGTACCATCCCCGAGCTTGTACGACCTTCGAAAGAGGTCGACCGACGAAATTCCCCCAAATCTGAGGAGATATTCTTGAATAACTTTTTTTGTGAAGGTCGGAGAGACTTGCAAGTAGGCTCTACCCCCACTAAATGGGGTTGCGCGCATCGATCGGTACCATCCTTGAGCTTCTCCGACTTTCGGAAGGGTTAGGGTTAGGGATGAAAGCACATAGGAGAAAGAGATATTCTTGAATAACTTTTTTTGTGAAGGTCGGAGAGACTTGCAAGTAGGCTCTACCCCCACTAAATGGGGTAGCGCGCATCGATCGGTACCATCCTTGAGCTTCTCCGACTTTCGGAAGGGTTAGGGTTAGGGTTAGGGATGAAAGCACATAGGAGAAAGAGATATTCTTGAATAACTTTTTTTGTGAAGGTCGGAGAGACTTGGAAAGTGGTTGCATCTGGACTAATTTGGGTCCTGCGGATCGATTGGTACCATCCCCGAGCTTGTACGACCTTCGGAAGAGGTCGACCGACGAAATTCCCCCAAATCTGAGGAGATATTCTTGAATAACTTTTTTTGTGAAGGTCGGAGAGACTTGCAAGTAGGCTCTACCCCCACTAAATGGGGTTGCGCGCATCGATCGGTACCATCCTTGAGCTTCTCCGACTTTCGGAAGGGTTAGGGTTAGGGTTAGGGATGAAAGCACATAGGAGAAAGAGATATTCTTGAATAACTTTTTTTGTGAAGGTCGGAGAGACTTGCAAGTAGGCTTTACCCCCACTAAATGGGGTAGCGCGCATCGATCGGTACCATCCTTGAGCTTCTCCGACTTTCGGAAGGGTTAGGGTTAGGGTTAGGGATGAAAGCACATAGGAGAAAGAGATATTCTTGAATAACGTTTTTTGTGAAGGTCGGAGAGACTTGCAAGTAGGCTCTACCCCCACTAAATGGGGTAGCGCGCATCGATCGGTACCATCCTTGAGCTTCTCCGACTTTCGGAAGGGTTAGGGTTAGGGTTAGGAATGAAAGCACATAGGAGAAAGAGATATTCTTGAATAACTTTTTTTGTGAAGGTCGGAGAGACTTGGAAAGTGGTTGCATCTGGACTAATTTGGGTCCTGCGGATCGATTGGTACCATCCCCGAGCTTGTACGACCTTCGGAAGAGGTCGACCGACGAAATTCCCCCAAATCTGAGGAGATATTCTTGAATAACTTTTTTTGTGAAGGTCGGAGAGACTTGCAAGTAGGCTCTACCCCCACTAAATGGGGTAGCGCGCATCGATCGGTACCATCCTTGAGCTTCTCCGACTTTCGGAAGGGTTAGGGTTAGGGTTAGGGATGAAAGCACATAGGAGAAAGAGATATTCTTGAATAACTTTTTTTGTGAAGGTCCGAGAGACTTGCAAGTAGGCTCTACCCCCACTAAATGGGGTAGCGCGCATCGATCGGTACCATTCTTGAGCTTCTCCGACTTTCGGAAGGGTTAGGGTTAGGGTTAGGGATGAAAGCACATAGGAGAAAGAGATATTCTTGAATAACTTTTTTTGTGAAGGTCGGAGAGACTTGGAAAGTGGTTGCATCTGGACTAATTTGGGTCCTGCGGATCGATTGGTACCATCCCCGAGCTTGTACGACCTTCGAAAGAGGTCGACCGACGAAATTCCCCCAAATCTGAGGAGATATTCTTGAATAACTTTTTTTGTGAAGGTCGGAAAGACTTGCAAGTAGGCTCTACCCCCACTAAATGGGGTAGCGCGCATCGATCGGTACCATCCTTGAGCTTCTCCGACTTTCGGAAGGGTTAGGGTTAGGGTTAGGGATGAAAGCACATAGGAGAAAGAGATATTCTTGAATAACTTTTTTTGTGAAGGTCGGAGAGACTTGCAAGTAGGCTCTACCCCCACTAAATGGGGTAGCGCGCATCGATCGGTACCATCCTTGAGCTTCTCCGACTTTCGGAAGGGTTAGGGTTAGGGTTAGGGATGAAAGCACATAGGAGAAAGAGATATTCTTGAATAACTTTTTTTGTGAAGGTCGGAGAGACTTGGAAAGTGGTTGCATCTGGACTAATTTGGGTCCTGCGGATCGATTGGTACCATCCCCGAGCTTGTACGACCTTCGAAAGAGGTCGACCGACGAAATTCCCCCAAATCTGAGGAGATATTCTTGAATAACTTTTTTTGTGAAGGTCGGAGAGACTTGCAAGTAGGCTCTACCCCCACTAAATGGGGTTGCGCGCATCGATCGGTACCATCCTTGAGCTTCTCCGACTTTCGGAAGGGTTAGGGTTAGGGATGAAAGCACATAGGAGAAAGAGATATTCTTGAATAACTTTTTTTGTGAAGGTCGGAGAGACTTGCAAGTAGGCTCTACCCCCACTAAATGGGGTAGCGCGCATCGATCGGTACCATCCTTGAGCTTCTCCGACTTTCGGAAGGGTTAGGGTTAGGGTTAGGGATGAAAGCACATAGGAGAAAGAGATATTCTTGAATAACTTTTTTTGTGAAGGTCGGAGAGACTTGGAAAGTGGTTGCATCTGGACTAATTTGGGTCCTGCGGATCGATTGGTACCATCCCCGAGCTTGTACGACCTTCGGAAGAGGTCGACCGACGAAATTCCCCCAAATCTGAGGAGATATTCTTGAATAACTTTTTTTGTGAAGGTCGGAGAGACTTGCAAGTAGGCTCTACCCCCACTAAATGGGGTTGCGCGCATCGATCGGTACCATCCTTGAGCTTCTCCGACTTTCGGAAGGGTTAGGGTTAGGGTTAGGGATGAAAGCACATAGGAGAAAGAGATATTCTTGAATAACTTTTTTTGTGAAGGTCGGAGAGACTTGCAAGTAGGCTTTACCCCCACTAAATGGGGTAGCGCGCATCGATCGGTACCATCCTTGAGCTTCTCCGACTTTCGGAAGGGTTAGGGTTAGGGTTAGGGATGAAAGCACATAGGAGAAAGAGATATTCTTGAATAACGTTTTTTGTGAAGGTCGGAGAGACTTGCAAGTAGGCTCTACCCCCACTAAATGGGGTAGCGCGCATCGATCGGTACCATCCTTGAGCTTCTCCGACTTTCGGAAGGGTTAGGGTTAGGGTTAGGGATGAAAGCACATAGGAGAAAGAGATATTCTTGAATAACTTTTTTTGTGAAGGTCGGAGAGACTTGGAAAGTGGTTGCATCTGGACTAATTTGGGTCCTGCGGATCGATTGGTACCATCCCCGAGCTTGTACGACCTTCGGAAGAGGTCGACCGACGAAATTCCCCCAAATCTGAGGAGATATTCTTGAATAACTTTTTTTGTGAAGGTCGGAGAGACTTGCAAGTAGGCTCTACCCCCACTAAATGGGGTAGCGCGCATCGATCGGTACCATCCTTGAGCTTCTCCGACTTTCGGAAGGGTTAGGGTTAGGGTTAGGGATGAAAGCACATAGGAGAAAGAGATATTCTTGAATAACTTTTTTTGTGAAGGTCCGAGAGACTTGCAAGTAGGCTCTACCCCCACTAAATGGGGTAGCGCGCATCGATCGGTACCATTCTTGAGCTTCTCCGACTTTCGGAAGGGTTAGGGTTAGGGTTAGGGATGAAAGCACATAGGAGAAAGAGATATTCTTGAATAACTTTTTTTGTGAAGGTCGGAGAGACTTGGAAAGTGGTTGCATCTGGACTAATTTGGGTCCTGCGGATCGATTGGTACCATCCCCGAGCTTGTACGACCTTCGGAAGAGGTCGACCGACGAAATTCCCCCAAATCTGAGGAGATATTCTTGAATAACTTTTTTTGTGAAGGTCGGAGAGACTTGCAAGTAGGCTCTACCCCCACTAAATGGGGTTGCGCGCATCGACCAGTACCATCCTTGAGCTTCTCCGACTTTCGGAAGGGTTAGGGTTAGGGTTAGGGATGAAAGCACATAGGAGAAAGAGATATTCTTGAATAACTTTTTTTGTGAAGGTCGGAAAGACTTGTAAGTAGGCTCTACCCCCACTAAATGGGGTAGCGCGCATCGATCGGTACCATCCTTGAGCTTCTCCGACTTTCGGAAGGGTTAGGGTTAGGGTTAGGGATGAAAGCACATAGGAGAAAGAGATATTCTTGAATAACTTTTTTTGTGAAGGTCGGAGAGACTTGCAAGTAGGCTCTACCCCCACTAAATGGGGTAGCGCGCATCGATCGGTACCATCCTTGAGCTTCTCCGACTTTCGGAAGGGTTAGGGTTAGGGTTAGGGATGAAAGCACATAGGAGAAAGAGATATTCTTGAATAACTTTTTTTGTGAAGGTCGGAGAGACTTGGAAAGTGGTTGCATCTGGACTAATTTGGGTCCTGCGGATCGATTGGTACCATCCCCGAGCTTGTACGACCTTCGAAAGAGGTCGACCGACGAAATTCCCCCAAATCTGAGGAGATATTCTTGAATAACTTTTTTTGTGAAGGTCGGAGAGACTTGCAAGTAGGCTCTACCCCCACTAAATGGGGTTGCGCGCATCGATCGGTACCATCCTTGAGCTTCTCCGACTTTCGGAAGGGTTAGGGTTAGGGTTAGGGATGAAAGCACATAGGAGAAAGAGATATTCTTGAATAACTTTTTTTGTGAAGGTCGGAGAGACTTGCAAGTAGGCTCTACCCCCACTAAATGGGGTAGCGCGCATCGATCGGTACCATCCTTGAGCTTCTCCGACTTTCGGAAGGGTTAGGGTTAGGGTTAGGGATGAAAGCACATAGGAGAAAGAGATATTCTTGAATAACTTTTTTTGTGAAGGTCGGAGAGACTTGGAAAGTGGTTGCATCTGGACTAATTTGGGTCCTGCGGATCGATTGGTACCATCCCCGAGCTTGTACGACCTTCGGAAGAGGTCGACCGACGAAATTCCCCCAAATCTGAGGAGATATTCTTGAATAACTTTTTTTGTGAAGGTCGGAGAGACTTGCAAGTAGGCTCTACCCCCACTAAATGGGGTTGCGCGCATCGATCGGTACCATCCTTGAGCTTCTCCGACTTTCGGAAGGGTTAGGGTTAGGGTTAGGGATGAAAGCACATAGGAGAAAGAGATATTCTTGAATAACTTTTTTTGTGAAGGTCGGAGAGACTTGGAAAGTGGTTGCATCTGGACTAATTTGGGTCCTGCGGATCGATTGGTACCATCCCCGAGCTTGTACGACCTTCGGAAGAGGTCGACCGACGAAATTCCCCCAAATCTGAGGAGATATTCTTGAATAACTTTTTTTGTGAAGGTCGGAGAGACTTGCAAGTAGGCTCTACCCCCACTAAATGGGGTTGCGCGCATCGATCGGTACCATCCTTGAGCTTCTCCGACTTTCGGAAGGGTTAGGGTTAGGGTTAGGGATGAAAGCACATAGGAGAAAGAGATATTTTTGAATAACTTTTTTTGTGAAGGTCGGAGAGACTTGCAAGTAGGCTCTACCCCCACTAAATGGGGTAGCGCGCATCGATCGGTACCATCCTTGAGCTTCTCCGACTTTCGGAAGGGTTAGGGTTAGGGATGAAAGCACATAGGAGAAAGAGATATTCTTGAATAACTTTTTTTGTGAAGGTCGGAGAGACTTGGAAAGTGGTTGCATCTGGACTAATTTGGGTCCTGCGGATCGATTGGTACCATCCCCGAGCTTGTACGACCTTCGAAAGAGGTCGACCGACGAAATTCCCCCAAATCTGAGGAGATATTCTTGAATAACTTTTTTTGTGAAGGTCGGAGAGACTTGCAAGTAGGCTCTACCCCCACTAAATGGGGTTGCGCGCATCGATCGGTACCATCCTTGAGCTTCTCCGACTTTCGGAAGGGTTAGGGTTAGGGTTAGGGATGAAAGCACATAGGAGAAAGAGATATTCTTGAATAACTTTTTTTGTGAAGGTCGGAGAGACTTGCAAGTAGGCTCTACCCCCACTAAATGGGGTAGCGCGCATCGATCGGTACCATCCTTGAGCTTCTCCGACTTTCGGAAGGGTTAGGGTTAGGGTTAGGGATGAAAGCACATAGGAGAAAGAGATATTCTTGAATAACTTTTTTTGTGAAGGTCGGAGAGACTTGGAAAGTGGTTGCATCTGGACTAATTTGGGTCCTGCGGATCGATTGGTACCATCCCCGAGCTTGTACGACCTTCGAAAGAGGTCGACCGACGAAATTCCCCCAAATCTGAGGAGATATTCTTGAATAACTTTTTTTGTGAAGGTCGGAGAGACTTGCAAGTAGGCTCTACCCCCACTAAATGGGGTTGCGCGCATCGATCGGTACCATCCTTGAGCTTCTCCGACTTTCGGAAGGGTTAGGGTTAGGGTTAGGGATGAAAGCACATAGGAGAAAGAGATATTCTTGAATAACTTTTTTTGTGAAGGTCGGAGAGACTTGCAAGTAGGCTCTACCCCCACTAAATGGGGTAACGCGCATCGATCGGTACCATCCTTGAGCTTCTCCGACTTTCGGAAGGGTTAGGGTTAGGGTTAGGGATGAAAGCACATAGGAGAAAGAGATATTCTTGAATAACTTTTTTTGTGAAGGTCGGAGAGACTTGCAAGTAGGCTCTACCCCCACTAAATGGGGTAGCGCGCATCGATCGGTACCATCCTTGAGCTTCTCCGACTTTCGGAAGGGTTAGGGTTAGGGTTAGGGATGAAAGCACATAGGAGAAAGAGATATTCTTGAATAACTTTTTTTGTGAAGGTCGGAGAGACTTGCAAGTAGGCTCTACCCCCACTAAATGGGGTAGCGCGCATCGATCGGTACCATCCTTGAGCTTCTCCGACTTTCGGAAGGGTTAGGGTTAGGGTTAGGGATGAAAGCACATAGGAGAAAGAGATATTCTTGAATAACTTTTTTTGTGAAGGTCGGAGAGACTTGGAAAGTGGTTGCATCTGGACTAATTTGGGTCCTGCGGATCGATTGGTACCATCCCCGAGCTTGTACGACCTTCGAAAGAGGTCGACCGACGAAATTCCCCCAAATCTGAGGAGATATTCTTGAATAACTTTTTTTGTGAAGGTCGGAGAGACTTGCAAGTAGGCTCTACCCCCACTAAATGGGGTTGCGCGCATCGATCGGTACCTTCCTTGAGCTTCTCCGACTTTCGGAAGGGTTAGGGTTAGGGTTAGGGATGAAAGCACATAGGAGAAAGAGATATTCTTGAATAACTTTTTTTGTGAAGGTCGGAGAGACTTGCAAGTAGGCTCTACCCCCACTAAATGGGGTAGCGCGCATCGATCGGTACAATCCTTGAGCTTCTCCGACTTTCGGAAGGGTTAGGGTTAGGGTTAGGGATGAAAGCACATAGGAGAAAGAGATATTCTTGAATAACTTTTTTTGTGAAGGTCGGAGAGACTTGGAAAGTGGTTGCATCTGGACTAATTTGGGTCCTGCGGATCGATTGGTACCATCCCCGAGCTTGTACGACCTTCGGAAGAGGTCGACCGACGAAATTCCCCCAAATCTGAGGAGATATTCTTGAATAACTTTTTTTGTGAAGGTCGGAGAGACTTGCAAGTAGGCTCTACCCCCACTAAATGGGGTTGCGCGCATCGATCGGTACCATCCTTGAGCTTCTCCGACTTTCGGAAGGGTTAGGGTTAGGGTTAGGGATGAAAGCACATAGGAGAAAGAGATATTCTTGAATAACTTTTTTTGTGAAGGTCGGAGAGACTTGCAAGTAGGCTCTACCCCCACTAAATGGGGTAGCGCGCATCGATCGGTACCATCCTTGAGCTTCTCCGACTTTCGGAAGGGTTAGGGTTAGGGTTAGGGATGAAAGCACATAGGAGAAAGAGATATTCTTGAATAACTTTTTTTGTGAAGGTCGGAGAGACTTGGAAAGTGGTTGCATCTGGACTAATTTGGGTCCTGCGGATCGATTGGTACCATCCCCGAGCTTGTACGACCTTCGAAAGAGGTCGACCGACGAAATTCCCCCAAATCTGAGGAGATATTCTTGAATAACTTTTTTTGTGAAGGTCGGAGAGACTTGCAAGTAGGCTCTACCCCCACTAAATGGGGTTGCGCGCATCGATCGGTACCATCCTTGAGCTTCTCCAACTTTCGGAAGGGTTAGGGTTAGGGTTAGGGATGAAAGCACATAGGAGAAAGAGATATTCTTGAATAACTTTTTTTGTGAAGGTCGGAGAGACTTGCAAGTAGGCTCTACCCCCACTAAATGGGGTAGCGCGCATCGATCGGTACCATCCTTGAGCTTCTCCGACTTTCGGAAGGGTTAGGGTTAGGGTTAGGGATGAAAGCACATAGGAGAAAGAGATATTCTTGAATAACTTTTTTTGTGAAGGTCGGAGAGACTTGGAAAGTGGTTGCATCTGGACTAATTTGGGTCCTGCGGATCGATTGGTACCATCCCCGAGCTTGTACGACCTTCGGAAGAGGTCGACCGACGAAATTCCCCCAAATCTGAGGAGATATTCTTGAATAACTTTTTTTGTGAAGGTCGGAGAGACTTGCAAGTAGGCTCTACCCCCACTAAATGGGGTTGCGCGCATCGATCGGTACCATCCTTGAGCTTCTCCGACTTTCGGAAGGGTTAGGGTTAGGGTTAGGGATGAAAGCACATAGGAGAAAGAGATATTCTTGAATAACTTTTTTTGTGAAGGTCGGAGAGACTTGCAAGTAGGCTCTACCCCCACTAAATGGGGTAGCGCGCATCGATCGGTACCATCTTTGAGCTTCTCCGACTTTCGGAAGGGTTAGGGTTAGGGTTAGGGATGAAAGCACATAGGAGAAAGAGATATTCTTGAATAACTTTTTTTGTGAAGGTCGGAGAGACTTGCAAGTAGGCTCTACCCCCACTAAATGGGGTAGCGCGCATCGATCAGTACCATCCTTGAGCTTCTCCGACTTTCGGAAGGGTTAGGGTTAGGGTTAGGGATGAAAGCACATAGGAGAAAGAGATATTCTTGAATAACTTTTTTTGTGAAGGTCGGAGAGACTTGCAAGTAGGCTCTACCCCCACTAAATGGGGTAGCGCGCATCGATCAATACCATCCTTGAGCTTCTCCGACTTTCGGAAGGGTTAGGGTTAGGGTTAGGGATGAAAGCACATAGGAGAAAGAGATATTCTTGAATAACTTTTTTTGTGAAGGTCGGAGAGACTTGGAAAGTGGTTGCATCTGGACTAATTTGGGTCCTGCGGATCGATTGGTACCATCCCCGAGCTTGTACGACCTTCGGAAGAGGTCGACCGACGAAATTCCCCCAAATCTGAGGAGATATTCTTGAATAACTTTTTTTGTGAAGGTCGGAGAGACTTGCAAGTAGGCTCTACCCCCACTAAATGGGGTAGCGCGCATCGATCGGTACCATCCTTGAGCTTCTCCGACTTTCGGAAGGGTTAGGGTTAGGGTTAGGGATGAAAGCACATAGGAGAAAGAGATATTCTTGAATAACGTTTTTTGTGAAGGTCGGAGAGACTTGCAAGTAGGCTCTACCCCCACTAAATGGGGTAGCGCACATCGATCGGTACCATCCTTGAGCTTCTCCGACTTTCGGAAGGGTTAGGGTTAGGGTTAGGGATGAAAGCACATAGGAGAAAGAGATATTCTTGAATAACTTTTTTTGTGAAGGTCGGAGAGACTTGGAAAGTGGTTGCATCTGGACTAATTTGGGTCCTGCGGATCGATTGGTACCATCCCCGAGCTTGTACGACCTTCGGAAGAGGTCGACCGACGAAATTCCCCCAAATCTGAGGAGATATTCTTGAATAACTTTTTTTGTGAAGGTCGGAGAGACTTGCAAGTAGGCTCTACCCCCACTAAATGGGGTAGCGCGCATCGATCGGTACCATCCTTGAGCTTCTCCGACTTTCGGAAGGGTTAGGGTTAGGGTTAGGGATGAAAGCACATAGGAGAAAGAGATATTCTTGAATAACTTTTTTTGTGAAGGTCGGAGAGACTTGGAAAGTTGTTGCATCTGGACTAATTTGGGTCCTGCGGATCGATTGGTACCATCCCCGAGCTTGTACGACCTTCGAAAGAGGTCGACCGACGAAATTCCCCCAAATCTGAGGAGATATTCTTGAATAACTTTTTTTGTGAAGGTCGGAGAGACTTGCAAGTAGGCTCTACCCCCACTAAATGGGGTTGCGCGCATCGATCGGTACCATCCTTGAGCTTCTCCGACTTTCGGAAGGGTTAGGGTTAGGGTTAGGGATGAAAGCACATAGGAGAAAGAGATATTCTTGAATAACTTTTTTTGTGAAGGTCGGAGAGACTTGCAAGTAGGCTCTACCCCCACTAAATGGGGTAGCGCGCATCGATCGGTACCATCCTTGAGCTTCTCCGACTCTCGGAAGGGTTAGGGTTAGGGTTAGGGATGAAAGCACATAGGAGAAAGAGATATTCTTGAATAACTTTTTTTGTGAAGGTCGGAGAGACTTGGAAAGTGGTTGCATCTGGACTAATTTGGGTCCTGCGGATCGATTGGTACCATCCCCGAGCTTGTACGACCTTCGGAAGAGGTCGACCGACGAAATTCCCCCAAATCTGAGGAGATATTCTTGAATAACTTTTTTTGTGAAGGTCGGAGAGACTTGCAAGTAGGCTCTACCCCCACTAAATGGGGTAGCGCGCATCGATCGGTACCATCCTTGAGCTTCTCCGACTTTCGGAAGGGTTAGGGTTAGGGTTAGGGATGAAAGCACATAGGAGAAAGAGATATTCTTGAATAACTTTTTTTGTGAAGGTCGGAGAGACTTGGAAAGTGGTTGCATCTGGACTAATTTGGGTCCTGCGGATCGATTGGTACCATCCCCGAGCTTGTACGACCTTCGAAAGAGGTCGACCGACGAAATTCCCCCAAATCTGAGGAGATATTCTTGAATAACTTTTTTTGTGAAGGTCGGAGAGACTTGCAAGTAGGCTCTACCCCCACTAAATGGGGTTGCGCGCATCGATCGGTACCATCCTTGAGCTTCTCCGACTTTCGGAAGGGTTAGGGTTAGGGTTAGGGATGAAAGCACATAGGAGAAAGAGATATTCTTGAATAACTTTTTTTGTGAAGGTCGGAGAGACTTGCAAGTAGGCTCTACCCCCACTAAATGGGGTAGCGCGCATCGATCGGTACCATCCTTGAGCTTCTCCGACTCTCGGAAGGGTTAGGGTTAGGGTTAGGGATGAAAGCACATAGGAGAAAGAGATATTCTTGAATAACTTTTTTTGTGAAGGTCGGAGAGACTTGCAAGTAGGCTCTACCCCCACTAAATGGGGTAGCGCGCATCGATCAGTACCATCCTTGAGCTTCTCCGACTTTCGGAAGGGTTAGGGTTAGGGTTAGGGATGAAAGCACATAGGAGAAAGAGATATTCTTGAATAACTTTTTTTGTGAAGGTCGGAGAGACTTGTAAGTAGGCTCTACCCCCACTAAATGGGGTAGCGCGCATCGATCGGTACCATCCTTGAGCTTCTCCGACTTTCGGAAGGGTTAGGGTTAGGGTTAGGGATGAAAGCACATAGGAGAAAGAGATATTCTTGAATAACTTTTTTTGTGAAGGTCGGAGAGACTTGGAAAGTGGTTGCATCTGGACTAATTTGGGTCCTGCGGATCGATTGGTACCATCCCCGAGCTTGTACGACCTTCGGAAGAGGTCGACCGACGAAATTCCCCCAAATCTGAGGAGATATTCTTGAATAACTTTTTTTGTGAAGGTCGGAGAGACTTGCAAGTAGGCTCTACCCCCACTAAATGGGGTAGCGCGCATCGATCGGTACCATCCTTGAGCTTCTCCGACTTTCGGAAGGGTTAGGGTTAGGGTTAGGGATGAAAGCACATAGGAGAAAGAGATATTCTTGAATAACGTTTTTTGTGAAGGTCGGAGAGACTTGCAAGTAGGCTCTACCCCCACTAAATGGGGTAGCGCACATCGATCGGTACCATCCTTGAGCTTCTCCGACTTTCGGAAGGGTTAGGGTTAGGGTTAGGGATGAAAGCACATAGGAGAAAGAGATATTCTTGAATAACTTTTTTTGTGAAGGTCGGAGAGACTTGGAAAGTGGTTGCATCTGGACTAATTTGGGTCCTGCGGATCGATTGGTACCATCCCCGAGCTTGTACGACCTTCGGAAGAGGTCGACCGACGAAATTCCCCCAAATCTGAGGAGATATTCTTGAATAACTTTTTTTGTGAAGGTCGGAGAGACTTGCAAGTAGGCTCTACCCCCACTAAATGGGGTAGCGCGCATCGATCGGTACCATCCTTGAGCTTCTCCGACTTTCGGAAGGGTTAGGGTTAGGGTTAGGGATGAAAGCACATAGGAGAAAGAGATATTCTTGAATAACTTTTTTTGTGAAGGTCGGAGAGACTTGGAAAGTTGTTGCATCTGGACTAATTTGGGTCCTGCGGATCGATTGGTACCATCCCCGAGCTTGTACGACCTTCGAAAGAGGTCGACCGACGAAATTCCCCCAAATCTGAGGAGATATTCTTGAATAACTTTTTTTGTGAAGGTCGGAGAGACTTGCAAGTAGGCTCTACCCCCACTAAATGGGGTTGCGCGCATCGATCGGTACCATCCTTGAGCTTCTCCGACTTTCGGAAGGGTTAGGGTTAGGGTTAGGGATGAAAGCACATAGGAGAAAGAGATATTCTTGAATAACTTTTTTTGTGAAGGTCGGAGAGACTTGCAAGTAGGCTCTACCCCCACTAAATGGGGTAGCGCGCATCGATCGGTACCATCCTTGAGCTTCTCCGACTCTCGGAAGGGTTAGGGTTAGGGTTAGGGATGAAAGCACATAGGAGAAAGAGATATTCTTGAATAACTTTTTTTGTGAAGGTCGGAGAGACTTGGAAAGTGGTTGCATCTGGACTAATTTGGGTCCTGCGGATCGATTGGTACCATCCCCGAGCTTGTACGACCTTCGGAAGAGGTCGACCGACGAAATTCCCCCAAATCTGAGGAGATATTCTTGAATAACTTTTTTTGTGAAGGTCGGAGAGACTTGCAAGTAGGCTCTACCCCCACTAAATGGGGTAGCGCGCATCGATCGGTACCATCCTTGAGCTTCTCCGACTTTCGGAAGGGTTAGGGTTAGGGTTAGGGATGAAAGCACATAGGAGAAAGAGATATTCTTGAATAACTTTTTTTGTGAAGGTCGGAGAGACTTGGAAAGTGGTTGCATCTGGACTAATTTGGGTCCTGCGGATCGATTGGTACCATCCCCGAGCTTGTACGACCTTCGAAAGAGGTCGACCGACGAAATTCCCCCAAATCTGAGGAGATATTCTTGAATAACTTTTTTTGTGAAGGTCGGAGAGACTTGCAAGTAGGCTCTACCCCCACTAAATGGGGTTGCGCGCATCGATCGGTACCATCCTTGAGCTTCTCCGACTTTCGGAAGGGTTAGGGTTAGGGTTAGGGATGAAAGCACATAGGAGAAAGAGATATTCTTGAATAACTTTTTTTGTGAAGGTCGGAGAGACTTGCAAGTAGGCTCTACCCCCACTAAATGGGGTAGCGCGCATCGATCGGTACCATCCTTGAGCTTCTCCGACTCTCGGAAGGGTTAGGGTTAGGGTTAGGGATGAAAGCACATAGGAGAAAGAGATATTCTTGAATAACTTTTTTTGTGAAGGTCGGAGAGACTTGGAAAGTGGTTGCATCTGGACTAATTTGGGTCCTGCGGATCGATTGGTACCATCCCCGAGCTTGTACGACCTTCGGAAGAGGTCGACCGACGAAATTCCCCCAAATCTGAGGAGATATTCTTGAATAACTTTTTTTGTGAAGGTCGGAGAGACTTGCAAGTAGGCTCTACCCCCACTAAATGGGGTAGCGCGCATCGATCGGTACCATCCTTGAGCTTCTCCGACTTTCGGAAGGGTTAGGGTTAGGGTTAGGGATGAAAGCACATAGGAGAAAGAGATATTCTTGAATAACTTTTTTTGTGAAGGTCGGAGAGACTTGGAAAGTGGTTGCATCTGGACTAATTTGGGTCCTGCAGATCGATTGGTACCATCCCCGAGCTTGTACGACCTTCGAAAGAGGTCGACCGACGAAATTCCCCCAAATCTGAGGAGATATTCTTGAATAACTTTTTTTGTGAAGGTCGGAGAGACTTGGAAGTAGGCTCTACCCCCACTAAATGGGGTTGCGCGCATCGATCGGTACCATCCTTGAGCTTCTCCGACTTTCGGAAGGGTTTTTTTGTGAAAGTCTCTCCGACCTTCACAAAAAAAGTTATTCAAGAATATCTCTTTCTCCTATGTGCTTTCATCCCTAACCCTAACCCTAACCCTTCCGAGAGTCGGAGAAGCTCAAGGATGGTACCGATCGATGCGCGCTACCCCATTTAGTGGGGGTAGAGCCTACTTGCAAGTCTCTCCGACCTTCACAAAAAAAGTTATTCAAGAATATCTCTTTCTCCTATGTGCTTTCATCCCTAACCCTAACCCTAACCCTTCCGAAAGTCGGAGAAGCTCAAGGATGGTACCGATCGATGCGCGCAACCCTTGGAAGTAGGCTCTACCCCCACTAAATGGGGTTGCGCGCATCGATCGGTACCATCCTTGAGCTTCTCCGACTTTCGGAAGGGTTAGGGTTAGGGTTAGGGATGAAAGCACATAGGAGAAAGAGATATTCTTGAATAACTTTTTTTGTGAAGGTCGGAGAGACTTGCAAGTAGGCTCTACCCCCACTAAATGGGGTAGCGCGCATCGATCGGTACCATCCTTGAGCTTCTCCGACTTTCGGAAGGGTTA
Organism: Limanda limanda; assembly: GCF_963576545.1. Taxonomy (NCBI): domain Eukaryota; kingdom Metazoa; phylum Chordata; class Actinopteri; order Pleuronectiformes; family Pleuronectidae; genus Limanda; species Limanda limanda. The sequence goes on from NW_026870435.1 coordinate 33,144, forward strand.
GGGTTAGGGTTAGGGATGAAAGCACATAGGAGAAAGAGATATTCTTGAATAACTTTTTTTGTGAAGGTCGGAGAGACTTGGAAAGTGGTTGCATCTGGACTAATTTGGGTCCTGCGGATCGATTGGTACCATCCCCGAGCTTGTACGACCTTCGAAAGAGGTCGACCGACGAAATTCCCCCAAATCTGAGGAGATATTCTTGAATAACTTTTTTTGTGAAGGTCGGAGAGACTTGCAAGTAGGCTCTACCCCCACTAAATGGGGTTGCGCGCATCGATCGGTACCATCCTTGAGCTTCTCCGACTTTCGGAAGGGTTAGGGTTAGGGTTAGGGATGAAAGCACATAGGAGAAAGAGATATTCTTGAATAACTTTTTTTGTGAAGGTCGGAGAGACTTGCAAGTAGGCTCTACCCCCACTAAATGGGGTAGCGCGCATCGATCGGTACCATTCTTGAGCTTCTCCGACTTTCGGAAGGGTTAGGGTTAGGGTTAGGGATGAAAGCACATAGGAGAAAGAGATATTCTTGAATAACTTTTTTTGTGAAGGTCGGAGAGACTTGGAAAGTGGTTGCATCTGGACTAATTTGGGTCCTGCGGATCGATTGGTACCATCCCCGAGCTTGTACGACCTTCGGAAGAGGTCGACCGACGAAATTCCCCCAAATCTGAGGAGATATTCTTGAATAACTTTTTTTGTGAAGGTCGGAGAGACTTGCAAGTAGGCTCTACCCCCACTAAATAGGGTTGCGCGCATCGATCGGTACCATCCTTGAGCTTCTCCGACTTTCGGAAGGGTTAGGGTTAGGGTTAGGGATGAAAGCACATAGGAGAAAGAGATATTCTTGAATAACTTTTTTTGTGAAGGTCGGAGAGACTTGGAAAGTGGTTGCATCTGGACTAATTTGGGTCCTGCGGATCGATTGGTACCATCCCCGAGCTTGTACGACCTTCGGAAGAGGTCGACATACGAAATTCCCCCAAATCTGAGGAGATATTCTTGAATAACTTTTTTTGTGAAGGTCGGAGAGACTTGCAAGTAGGCTCTACCCCCACTAAATGGGGTTGCGCGCATCGATCGGTACCATCCTTGAGCTTCTCCGACTTTCGGAAGGGTTAGGGTTAGGGTTAGGGATGAAAGCACATAGGAGAAAGAGATATTCTTGAATAACTTTTTTTGTGAAGGTCGGAGAGACTTGCAAGTAGGCTCTACCCCCACTAAATGGGGTAGCGCGCATCGATCGGTACCATCCTTGAGCTTCTCCGACTTTCGGAAGGGTTAGGGTTAGGGATGAAAGCACATAGGAGAAAGAGATATTCTTGAATAACTTTTTTTGTGAAGGTCGGAGAGACTTGGAAAGTGGTTGCATCTGGACTAATTTGGGTCCTGCGGATCGATTGGTACCATCCCCGAGCTTGTACGACCTTCGAAAGAGGTCGACCGACGAAATTCCCCCAAATCTGAGGAGATATTCTTGAATAACTTTTTTTGTGAAGGTCGGAGAGACTTGCAAGTAGGCTCTACCCCCACTAAATGGGGTTGCGCGCATCGATCGGTACCATCCTTGAGCTTCTCCGACTTTCGGAAGGGTTAGGGTTAGGGTTAGGGATGAAAGCACATAGGAGAAAGAGATATTCTTGAATAACTTTTTTTGTGAAGGTCGGAGAGACTTGCAAGTAGGCTCTACCCCCACTAAATGGGGTAGCGCGCATCGATCGGTACCATCCTTGAGCTTCTCCGACTCTCGGAAGGGTTAGGGTTAGGGTTAGGGATGAAAGCACATAGGAGAAAGAGATATTCTTGAATAACTTTTTTTGTGAAGGTCGGAGAGACTTGGAAAGTGGTTGCATCTGGACTAATTTGGGTCCTGCGGATCGATTGGTACCATCCCCGAGCTTGTACGACCTTCGGAAGAGGTCGACCGACGAAATTCCCCCAAATCTGAGGAGATATTCTTGAATAACTTTTTTTGTGAAGGTCGGAGAGACTTGCAAGTAGGCTCTACCCCCACTAAATGGGGTAGCGCGCATCGATCGGTACCATCCTTGAGCTTCTCCGACTTTCGGAAGGGTTAGGGTTAGGGTTAGGGATGAAAGCACATAGGAGAAAGAGATATTCTTGAATAACTTTTTTTGTGAAGGTCGGAGAGACTTGGAAAGTGGTTGCATCTGGACTAATTTGGGTCCTGCAGATCGATTGGTACCATCCCCGAGCTTGTACGACCTTCGAAAGAGGTCGACCGACGAAATTCCCCCAAATCTGAGGAGATATTCTTGAATAACTTTTTTTGTGAAGGTCGGAGAGACTTGGAAGTAGGCTCTACCCCCACTAAATGGGGTTGCGCGCATCGATCGGTACCATCCTTGAGCTTCTCCGACTTTCGGAAGGGTTTTTTTGTGAAAGTCTCTCCGACCTTCACAAAAAAAGTTATTCAAGAATATCTCTTTCTCCTATGTGCTTTCATCCCTAACCCTAACCCTAACCCTTCCGAGAGTCGGAGAAGCTCAAGGATGGTACCGATCGATGCGCGCTACCCCATTTAGTGGGGGTAGAGCCTACTTGCAAGTCTCTCCGACCTTCACAAAAAAAGTTATTCAAGAATATCTCTTTCTCCTATGTGCTTTCATCCCTAACCCTAACCCTAACCCTTCCGAAAGTCGGAGAAGCTCAAGGATGGTACCGATCGATGCGCGCAACCCTTGGAAGTAGGCTCTACCCCCACTAAATGGGGTTGCGCGCATCGATCGGTACCATCCTTGAGCTTCTCCAACTTTCGGAAGGGTTAGGGTTAGGGTTAGGGATGAAAGCACATAGGAGAAAGAGATATTCTTGAATAACTTTTTTTGTGAAGGTCGGAGAGACTTGCAAGTAGGCTCTACCCCCACTAAATGGGGTAGCGCGCATCGATCGGTACCATCCTTGAGCTTCTCCGACTTTCGGAAGGGTTAGGGTTAGGGTTAGGGATGAAAGCACATAGGAGAAAGAGATATTCTTGAATAACTTTTTTTGTGAAGGTCGGAGAGACTTGGAAAGTGGTTGCATCTGGACTAATTTGGGTCCTGCGGATCGATTGGTACCATCCCCGAGCTTGTACGACCTTCGAAAGAGGTCGACCGACGAAATTCCCCCAAATCTGAGGAGATATTCTTGAATAACTTTTTTTGTGAAGGTCGGAGAGACTTGCAAGTAGGCTCTACCCCCACTAAATGGGGTTGCGCGCATCGATCGGTACCATCCTTGAGCTTCTCCGACTTTCGGAAGGGTTAGGGTTAGGGTTAGGGATGAAAGCACATAGGAGAAAGAGATATTCTTGAATAACTTTTTTTGTGAAGGTCGGAGAGACTTGCAAGTAGGCTCTACCCCCACTAAATGGGGTAGCGCGCATCGATCGGTACCATTCTTGAGCTTCTCCGACTTTCGGAAGGGTTAGGGTTAGGGTTAGGGATGAAAGCACATAGGAGAAAGAGATATTCTTGAATAACTTTTTTTGTGAAGGTCGGAGAGACTTGGAAAGTGGTTGCATCTGGACTAATTTGGGTCCTGCGGATCGATTGGTACCATCCCCGAGCTTGTACGACCTTCGGAAGAGGTCGACCGACGAAATTCCCCCAAATCTGAGGAGATATTCTTGAATAACTTTTTTTGTGAAGGTCGGAGAGACTTGCAAGTAGGCTCTACCCCCACTAAATAGGGTTGCGCGCATCGATCGGTACCATCCTTGAGCTTCTCCGACTTTCGGAAGGGTTAGGGTTAGGGTTAGGGATGAAAGCACATAGGAGAAAGAGATATTCTTGAATAACTTTTTTTGTGAAGGTCGGAGAGACTTGGAAAGTGGTTGCATCTGGACTAATTTGGGTCCTGCGGATCGATTGGTACCATCCCCGAGCTTGTACGACCTTCGGAAGAGGTCGACATACGAAATTCCCCCAAATCTGAGGAGATATTCTTGAATAACTTTTTTTGTGAAGGTCGGAGAGACTTGCAAGTAGGCTCTACCCCCACTAAATGGGGTTGCGCGCATCGATCGGTACCATCCTTGAGCTTCTCCGACTTTCGGAAGGGTTAGGGTTAGGGTTAGGGATGAAAGCACATAGGAGAAAGAGATATTCTTGAATAACTTTTTTTGTGAAGGTCGGAGAGACTTGCAAGTAGGCTCTACCCCCACTAAATGGGGTAGCGCGCATCGATCGGTACCATCCTTGAGCTTCTCCGACTTTCGGAAGGGTTAGGGTTAGGGATGAAAGCACATAGGAGAAAGAGATATTCTTGAATAACTTTTTTTGTGAAGGTCGGAGAGACTTGGAAAGTGGTTGCATCTGGACTAATTTGGGTCCTGCGGATCGATTGGTACCATCCCCGAGCTTGTACGACCTTCGAAAGAGGTCGACCGACGAAATTCCCCCAAATCTGAGGAGATATTCTTGAATAACTTTTTTTGTGAAGGTCGGAGAGACTTGCAAGTAGGCTCTACCCCCACTAAATGGGGTTGCGCGCATCGATCGGTACCATCCTTGAGCTTCTCCGACTTTCGGAAGGGTTAGGGTTAGGGTTAGGGATGAAAGCACATAGGAGAAAGAGATATTCTTGAATAACTTTTTTTGTGAAGGTCGGAGAGACTTGCAAGTAGGCTCTACCCCCACTAAATGGGGTAGCGCGCATCGATCGGTACCATCCTTGAGCTTCTCCGACTTTCGGAAGGGTTAGGGTTAGGGTTAGGGATGAAAGCACATAGGAGAAAGAGATATTCTTGAATAACTTTTTTTGTGAAGGTCGGAGAGACTTGGAAAGTGGTTGCATCTGGACTAATTTGGGTCCTGCGGATCGATTGGTACCATCCCCGAGCTTGTACGACCTTCGAAAGAGGTCGACCGACGAAATTCCCCCAAATCTGAGGAGATATTCTTGAATAACTTTTTTTGTGAAGGTCGGAGAGACTTGCAAGTAGGCTCTACCCCCACTAAATGGGGTTGCGCGCATCGATCGGTACCATCCTTGAGCTTCTCCGACTTTCGGAAGGGTTAGGGTTAGGGTTAGGGATGAAAGCACATAGGAGAAAGAGATATTCTTGAATAACTTTTTTTGTGAAGGTCGGAGAGACTTGCAAGTAGGCTCTACCCCCACTAAATGGGGTAACGCGCATCGATCGGTACCATCCTTGAGCTTCTCCTACTTTCGGAAGGGTTAGGGTTAGGGTTAGGGATGAAAGCACATAGGAGAAAGAGATATTCTTGAATAACTTTTTTTGTGAAGGTCGGAGAGACTTGCAAGTAGGCTCTACCCCCACTAAATGGGGTAGCGCGCATCGATCGGTACCATCCTTGAGCTTCTCCGACTTTCGGAAGGGTTAGGGTTAGGGTTAGGGATGAAAGCACATAGGAGAAAGAGATATTCTTGAATAACTTTTTTTGTGAAGGTCGGAGAGACTTGCAAGTAGGCTCTACCCCCACTAAATGGGGTAGCGCGCATCGATCGGTACCATCCTTGAGCTTCTCCGACTTTCGGAAGGGTTAGGGTTAGGGTTAGGGATGAAAGCACATAGGAGAAAGAGATATTCTTGAATAACTTTTTTTGTGAAGGTCGGAGAGACTTGTAAAGTGGTTGCATCTGGACTAATTTGGGTCCTGCGGATCGATTGGTACCATCCCCGAGCTTGTACGACCTTCGGAAGAGGTCGACCGACGAAATTCCCCCAAATCTGAGGAGATATTCTTGAATAACTTTTTTTGTGAAGGTCGGAGAGACTTGCAAGTAGGCTCTACCCCCACTAAATAGGGTTGCGCGCATCGATCGGTACCATCCTTGAGCTTCTCCGACTTTCGGAAGGGTTAGGGTTAGGGTTAGGGATGAAAGCACATAGGAGAAAGAGATATTCTTGAATAACTTTTTTTGTGAAGGTCGGAGAGACTTGGAAAGTGGTTGCATCTGGACTAATTTGGGTCCTGCGGATCGATTGGTACCATCCCCGAGCTTGTACGACCTTCGGAAGAGGTCGACATACGAAATTCCCCCAAATCTGAGGAGATATTCTTGAATAACTTTTTTTGTGAAGGTCGGAGAGACTTGCAAGTAGGCTCTACCCCCACTAAATGGGGTTGCGCGCATCGATCGGTACCATCCTTGAGCTTCTCCGACTTTCGGAAGGGTTAGGGTTAGGGTTAGGGATGAAAGCACATAGGAGAAAGAGATATTCTTGAATAACTTTTTTTGTGAAGGTCGGAGAGACTTGCAAGTAGGCTCTACCCCCACTAAATGGGGTAGCGCGCATCGATCGGTACCATCCTTGAGCTTCTCCGACTTTCGGAAGGGTTAGGGTTAGGGATGAAAGCACATAGGAGAAAGAGATATTCTTGAATAACTTTTTTTGTGAAGGTCGGAGAGACTTGGAAAGTGGTTGCATCTGGACTAATTTGGGTCCTGCGGATCGATTGGTACCATCCCCGAGCTTGTACGACCTTCGAAAGAGGTCGACCGACGAAATTCCCCCAAATCTGAGGAGATATTCTTGAATAACTTTTTTTGTGAAGGTCGGAGAGACTTGCAAGTAGGCTCTACCCCCACTAAATGGGGTTGCGCGCATCGATCGGTACCATCCTTGAGCTTCTCCGACTTTCGGAAGGGTTAGGGTTAGGGTTAGGGATGAAAGCACATAGGAGAAAGAGATATTCTTGAATAACTTTTTTTGTGAAGGTCGGAGAGACTTGCAAGTAGGCTCTACCCCCACTAAATGGGGTAGCGCGCATCGATCGGTACCATCCTTGAGCTTCTCCGACTTTCGGAAGGGTTAGGGTTAGGGTTAGGGATGAAAGCACATAGGAGAAAGAGATATTCTTGAATAACTTTTTTTGTGAAGGTCGGAGAGACTTGGAAAGTGGTTGCATCTGGACTAATTTGGGTCCTGCGGATCGATTGGTACAATCCCCGAGCTTGTACGACCTTCGAAAGAGGTCGACCGACGAAATTCCCCCAAATCTGAGGAGATATTCTTGAATAACTTTTTTTGTGAAGGTCGGAGAGACTTGCAAGTAGGCTCTACCCCCACTAAATGGGGTTGCGCGCATCGATCGGTACCATCCTTGAGCTTCTCCGACTTTCGGAAGGGTTAGGGTTAGGGTTAGGGATGAAAGCACATAGGAGAAAGAGATATTCTTGAATAACTTTTTTTGTGAAGGTCGGAGAGACTTGCAAGTAGGCTCTACCCCCACTAAATGGGGTAACGCGCATCGATCGGTACCATCCTTGAGCTTCTCCTACTTTCGGAAGGGTTAGGGTTAGGGTTAGGGATGAAAGCACATAGGAGAAAGAGATATTCTTGAATAACTTTTTTTGTGAAGGTCGGAGAGACTTGCAAGTAGGCTCTACCCCCACTAAATGGGGTAGCGCGCATCGATCGGTACCATCCTTGAGCTTCTCCGACTTTCGGAAGGGTTAGGGTTAGGGTTAGGGATGAAAGCACATAGGAGAAAGAGATATTCTTGAATAACTTTTTTTGTGAAGGTCGGAGAGACTTGCAAGTAGGCTCTACCCCCACTAAATGGGGTAGCGCGCATCGATCGGTACCATCCTTGAGCTTCTCCGACTTTCGGAAGGGTTAGGGTTAGGGTTAGGGATGAAAGCACATAGGAGAAAGAGATATTCTTGAATAACTTTTTTTGTGAAGGTCGGAGAGACTTGGAAAGTGGTTGCATCTGGACTAATTTGGGTCCTGCGGATCGATTGGTACCATCCCCGAGCTTGTACGACCTTCGAAAGAGGTCGACCGACGAAATTCCCCCAAATCTGATGAGATATTCTTGAATAACTTTTTTTGTGAAGGTCGGAGAGACTTGCAAGTAGGCTCTACCCCCACTAAATGGGGTTGCGCGCATCGATCGGTACCTTCCTTGAGCTTCTCCGACTTTCGGAAGGGTTAGGGTTAGGGTTAGGGATGAAAGCACATAGGAGAAAGAGATATTCTTGAATAACTTTTTATGTGAAGGTCGGAGAGACTTGCAAGTAGGCTCTACCCCCACTAAATGGGGTAGCGCGCATCGATCGGTACCATCCTTGAGCTTCTCCGACTTTCGGAAGGGTTAGGGTTAGGGTTAGGGATGAAAGCACATAGGAGAAAGAGATATTCTTGAATAACTTTTTTTGTGAAGGTCGGAGAGACTTGGAAAGTGGTTGCATCTGGACTAATTTGGGTCCTGCGGATCGATTGGTACCATCCCCGAGCTTGTACGACCTTCGGAAGAGGTCGACCGACGAAATTCCCCCAAATCTGAGGAGATATTCTTGAATAACTTTTTTTGTGAAGGTCGGAGAGACTTGCAAGTAGGCTCTACCCCCACTAAATGGGGTTGCGCGCATCGATCGGTACCATCCTTGAGCTTCTCCGACTTTCGGAAGGGTTAGGGTTAGGGTTAGGGATGAAAGCACATAGGAGAAAGAGATATTCTTGAATAACTTTTTTTGTGAAGGTCGGAGAGACTTGCAAGTAGGCTCTACCCCCACTAAATGGGGTAGCGCGCATCGATCGGTACCATCCTTGAGCTTCTCCGACTTTCGGAAGGGTTAGGGTTAGGGTTAGGGATGAAAGCACATAGGAGAAAGAGATATTCTTGAATAACTTTTTTTGTGAAGGTCGGAGAGACTTGGAAAGTGGTTGCATCTGGACTAATTTGGGTCCTGCAGATCGATTGGTACCATCCCCGAGCTTGTACGACCTTCGAAAGAGGTCGACCGACGAAATTCCCCCAAATCTGAGGAGATATTCTTGAATAACTTTTTTTGTGAAGGTCGGAGAGACTTGCAAGTAGGCTCTACCCCCACTAAATGGGGTTGCGCGCATCGATCGGTACCATCCTTGAGCTTCTCCAACTTTCGGAAGGGTTAGGGTTAGGGTTAGGGATGAAAGCACATAGGAGAAAGAGATATTCTTGAATAACTTTTTTTGTGAAGGTCGGAGAGACTTGCAAGTAGGCTCTACCCCCACTAAATGGGGTAGCGCGCATCGATCGGTACCATCCTTGAGCTTCTCCGACTTTCGGAAGGGTTAGGGTTAGGGATGAAAGCACATAGGAGAAAGAGATATTCTTGAATAACTTTTTTTGTGAAGGTCGGAGAGACTTGGAAAGTGGTTGCATCTGGACTAATTTGGGTCCTGCGGATCGATTGGTACCATCCCCGAGCTTGTACGACCTTCGGAAGAGGTCGACCGACGAAATTCCCCCAAATCTGAGGAGATATTCTTGAATAACTTTTTTTGTGAAGGTCGGAGAGACTTGCAAGTAGGCTCTACCCCCACTAAATGGGGTAGCGCGCATCGATCGGTACCATCCTTGAGCTTCTCCGACTTTCGGAAGGGTTAGGGTTAGGGATGAAAGCACATAGGAGAAAGAGATATTCTTGAATAACTTTTTTTGTGAAGGTCGGAGAGACTTGGAAAGTGGTTGCATCTGGACTAATTTGGGTCCTGCGGATCGATTGGTACCATCCCCGAGCTTGTACGACCTTCGGAAGAGGTCGACCGACGAAATTCCCCCAAATCTGAGGAGATATTCTTGAATAACTTTTTTTGTGAAGGTCGGAGAGACTTGCAAGTAGGCTCTACCCCCACTAAATAGGGTTGCGCGCATCGATCGGTACCATCCTTGAGCTTCTCCGACTTTCGGAAGGGTTAGGGTTAGGGTTAGGGATGAAAGCACATAGGAGAAAGAGATATTCTTGAATAACTTTTTTTGTGAAGGTCGGAGAGACTTGGAAAGTGGTTGCATCTGGACTAATTTGGGTCCTGCGGATCGATTGGTACCATCCCCGAGCTTGTACGACCTTCGGAAGAGGTCGACATACGAAATTCCCCCAAATCTGAGGAGATATTCTTGAATAACTTTTTTTGTGAAGGTCGGAGAGACTTGCAAGTAGGCTCTACCCCCACTAAATGGGGTTGCGCGCATCGATCGGTACCATCCTTGAGCTTCTCCGACTTTCGGAAGGGTTAGGGTTAGGGTTAGGGATGAAAGCACATAGGAGAAAGAGATATTCTTGAATAACTTTTTTTGTGAAGGTCGGAGAGACTTGCAAGTAGGCTCTACCCCCACTAAATGGGGTAGCGCGCATCGATCGGTACCATCCTTGAGCTTCTCCGACTTTCGGAAGGGTTAGGGTTAGGGATGAAAGCACATAGGAGAAAGAGATATTCTTGAATAACTTTTTTTGTGAAGGTCGGAGAGACTTGGAAAGTGGTTGCATCTGGACTAATTTGGGTCCTGCGGATCGATTGGTACCATCCCCGAGCTTGTACGACCTTCGAAAGAGGTCGACCGACGAAATTCCCCCAAATCTGAGGAGATATTCTTGAATAACTTTTTTTGTGAAGGTCGGAGAGACTTGCAAGTAGGCTCTACCCCCACTAAATGGGGTTGCGCGCATCGATCGGTACCATCCTTGAGCTTCTCCGACTTTCGGAAGGGTTAGGGTTAGGGTTAGGGATGAAAGCACATAGGAGAAAGAGATATTCTTGAATAACTTTTTTTGTGAAGGTCGGAGAGACTTGCAAGTAGGCTCTACCCCCACTAAATGGGGTAGCGCGCATCGATCGGTACCATCCTTGAGCTTCTCCGACTTTCGGAAGGGTTAGGGTTAGGGTTAGGGATGAAAGCACATAGGAGAAAGAGATATTCTTGAATAACTTTTTTTGTGAAGGTCGGAGAGACTTGGAAAGTGGTTGCATCTGGACTAATTTGGGTCCTGCGGATCGATTGGTACCATCCCCGAGCTTGTACGACCTTCGAAAGAGGTCGACCGACGAAATTCCCCCAAATCTGAGGAGATATTCTTGAATAACTTTTTTTGTGAAGGTCGGAGAGACTTGCAAGTAGGCTCTACCCCCACTAAATGGGGTTGCGCGCATCGATCGGTACCATCCTTGAGCTTCTCCGACTTTCGGAAGGGTTAGGGTTAGGGTTAGGGATGAAAGCACATAGGAGAAAGAGATATTCTTGAATAACTTTTTTTGTGAAGGTCGGAGAGACTTGCAAGTAGGCTCTACCCCCACTAAATGGGGTAACGCGCATCGATCGGTACCATCCTTGAGCTTCTCCTACTTTCGGAAGGGTTAGGGTTAGGGTTAGGGATGAAAGCACATAGGAGAAAGAGATATTCTTGAATAACTTTTTTTGTGAAGGTCGGAGAGACTTGCAAGTAGGCTCTACCCCCACTAAATTGGGTAGCGCGCATCGATCGGTACCATCCTTGAGCTTCTCCGACTTTCGGAAGGGTTAGGGTTAGGGATGAAAGCACATAGGAGAAAGAGATATTCTTGAATAACTTTTTTTGTGAAGGTCGGAGAGACTTGCAAGTAGGCTCTACCCCCACTAAATGGGGTAGCGCGCATCGATCGGTACCATTCTTGAGCTTCTCCGACTTTCGGAAGGGTTAGGGTTAGGGTTAGGGATGAAAGCACATAGGAGAAAGAGATATTCTTGAATAACTTTTTTTGTGAAGGTCGGAGAGACTTGGAAAGTGGTTGCATCTGGACTAATTTGGGTCCTGCGGATCGATTGGTACCATCCCCGAGCTTGTACGACCTTCGGAAGAGGTCGACCGACGAAATTCCCCCAAATCTGAGGAGATATTCTTGAATAACTTTTTTTGTGAAGGTCGGAGAGACTTGCAAGTAGGCTCTACCCCCACTAAATAGGGTTGCGCGCATCGATCGGTACCATCCTTGAGCTTCTCCGACTTTCGGAAGGGTTAGGGTTAGGGTTAGGGATGAAAGCACATAGGAGAAAGAGATATTCTTGAATAACTTTTTTTGTGAAGGTCGGAGAGACTTGGAAAGTGGTTGCATCTGGACTAATTTGGGTCCTGCGGATCGATTGGTACCATCCCCGAGCTTGTACGACCTTCGGAAGAGGTCGACATACGAAATTCCCCCAAATCTGAGGAGATATTCTTGAATAACTTTTTTTGTGAAGGTCGGAGAGACTTGCAAGTAGGCTCTACCCCCACTAAATGGGGTTGCGCGCATCGATCGGTACCATCCTTGAGCTTCTCCGACTTTCGGAAGGGTTAGGGTTAGGGTTAGGGATGAAAGCACATAGGAGAAAGAGATATTCTTGAATAACTTTTTTTGTGAAGGTCGGAGAGACTTGCAAGTAGGCTCTACCCCCACTAAATGGGGTAGCGCGCATCGATCGGTACCATCCTTGAGCTTCTCCGACTTTCGGAAGGGTTAGGGTTAGGGATGAAAGCACATAGGAGAAAGAGATATTCTTGAATAACTTTTTTTGTGAAGGTCGGAGAGACTTGGAAAGTGGTTGCATCTGGACTAATTTGGGTCCTGCGGATCGATTGGTACCATCCCCGAGCTTGTACGACCTTCGAAAGAGGTCGACCGACGAAATTCCCCCAAATCTGAGGAGATATTCTTGAATAACTTTTTTTGTGAAGGTCGGAGAGACTTGCAAGTAGGCTCTACCCCCACTAAATGGGGTTGCGCGCATCGATCGGTACCATCCTTGAGCTTCTCCGACTTTCGGAAGGGTTAGGGTTAGGGTTAGGGATGAAAGCACATAGGAGAAAGAGATATTCTTGAATAACTTTTTTTGTGAAGGTCGGAGAGACTTGCAAGTAGGCTCTACCCCCACTAAATGGGGTAGCGCGCATCGATCGGTACCATCCTTGAGCTTCTCCGACTTTCGGAAGGGTTAGGGTTAGGGTTAGGGATGAAAGCACATAGGAGAAAGAGATATTCTTGAATAACTTTTTTTGTGAAGGTCGGAGAGACTTGGAAAGTGGTTGCATCTGGACTAATTTGGGTCCTGCGGATCGATTGGTACCATCCCCGAGCTTGTACGACCTTCGAAAGAGGTCGACCGACGAAATTCCCCCAAATCTGAGGAGATATTCTTGAATAACTTTTTTTGTGAAGGTCGGAGAGACTTGCAAGTAGGCTCTACCCCCACTAAATGGGGTTGCGCGCATCGATCGGTACCATCCTTGAGCTTCTCCGACTTTCGGAAGGGTTAGGGTTAGGGTTAGGGATGAAAGCACATAGGAGAAAGAGATATTCTTGAATAACTTTTTTTGTGAAGGTCGGAGAGACTTGCAAGTAGGCTCTACCCCCACTAAATGGGGTAACGCGCATCGATCGGTACCATCCTTGAGCTTCTCCTACTTTCGGAAGGGTTAGGGTTAGGGTTAGGGATGAAAGCACATAGGAGAAAGAGATATTCTTGAATAACTTTTTTTGTGAAGGTCGGAGAGACTTGCAAGTAGGCTCTACCCCCACTAAATGGGGTAGCGCGCATCGATCGGTACCATCCTTGAGCTTCTCCGACTTTCGGAAGGGTTAGGGTTAGGGTTAGGGATGAAAGCACATAGGAGAAAGAGATATTCTTGAATAACTTTTTTTGTGAAGGTCGGAGAGACTTGCAAGTAGGCTCTACCCCCACTAAATGGGGTAGCGCGCATCGATCGGTACCATCCTTGAGCTTCTCCGACTTTCGGAAGGGTTAGGGTTAGGGTTAGGGATGAAAGCACATAGGAGAAAGAGATATTCTTGAATAACTTTTTTTGTGAAGGTCGGAGAGACTTGTAAAGTGGTTGCATCTGGACTAATTTGGGTCCTGCGGATCGATTGGTACCATCCCCGAGCTTGTACGACCTTCGGAAGAGGTCGACCGACGAAATTCCCCCAAATCTGAGGAGATATTCTTGAATAACTTTTTTTGTGAAGGTCGGAGAGACTTGCAAGTAGGCTCTACCCCCACTAAATAGGGTTGCGCGCATCGATCGGTACCATCCTTGAGCTTCTCCGACTTTCGGAAGGGTTAGGGTTAGGGTTAGGGATGAAAGCACATAGGAGAAAGAGATATTCTTGAATAACTTTTTTTGTGAAGGTCGGAGAGACTTGGAAAGTGGTTGCATCTGGACTAATTTGGGTCCTGCGGATCGATTGGTACCATCCCCGAGCTTGTACGACCTTCGGAAGAGGTCGACATACGAAATTCCCCCAAATCTGAGGAGATATTCTTGAATAACTTTTTTTGTGAAGGTCGGAGAGACTTGCAAGTAGGCTCTACCCCCACTAAATGGGGTTGCGCGCATCGATCGGTACCATCCTTGAGCTTCTCCGACTTTCGGAAGGGTTAGGGTTAGGGTTAGGGATGAAAGCACATAGGAGAAAGAGATATTCTTGAATAACTTTTTTTGTGAAGGTCGGAGAGACTTGCAAGTAGGCTCTACCCCCACTAAATGGGGTAGCGCGCATCGATCGGTACCATCCTTGAGCTTCTCCGACTTTCGGAAGGGTTAGGGTTAGGGATGAAAGCACATAGGAGAAAGAGATATTCTTGAATAACTTTTTTTGTGAAGGTCGGAGAGACTTGGAAAGTGGTTGCATCTGGACTAATTTGGGTCCTGCGGATCGATTGGTACCATCCCCGAGCTTGTACGACCTTCGAAAGAGGTCGACCGACGAAATTCCCCCAAATCTGAGGAGATATTCTTGAATAACTTTTTTTGTGAAGGTCGGAGAGACTTGCAAGTAGGCTCTACCCCCACTAAATGGGGTTGCGCGCATCGATCGGTACCATCCTTGAGCTTCTCCGACTTTCGGAAGGGTTAGGGTTAGGGTTAGGGATGAAAGCACATAGGAGAAAGAGATATTCTTGAATAACTTTTTTTGTGAAGGTCGGAGAGACTTGCAAGTAGGCTCTACCCCCACTAAATGGGGTAGCGCGCATCGATCGGTACCATCCTTGAGCTTCTCCGACTTTCGGAAGGGTTAGGGTTAGGGTTAGGGATGAAAGCACATAGGAGAAAGAGATATTCTTGAATAACTTTTTTTGTGAAGGTCGGAGAGACTTGGAAAGTGGTTGCATCTGGACTAATTTGGGTCCTGCGGATCGATTGGTACCATCCCCGAGCTTGTACGACCTTCGAAAGAGGTCGACCGACGAAATTCCCCCAAATCTGAGGAGATATTCTTGAATAACTTTTTTTGTGAAGGTCGGAGAGACTTGCAAGTAGGCTCTACCCCCACTAAATGGGGTTGCGCGCATCGATCGGTACCATCCTTGAGCTTCTCCGACTTTCGGAAGGGTTAGGGTTAGGGTTAGGGATGAAAGCACATAGGAGAAAGAGATATTCTTGAATAACTTTTTTTGTGAAGGTCGGAGAGACTTGCAAGTAGGCTCTACCCCCACTAAATGGGGTAACGCGCATCGATCGGTACCATCCTTGAGCTTCTCCTACTTTCGGAAGGGTTAGGGTTAGGGTTAGGGATGAAAGCACATAGGAGAAAGAGATATTCTTGAATAACTTTTTTTGTGAAGGTCGGAGAGACTTGCAAGTAGGCTCTACCCCCACTAAATGGGGTAGCGCGCATCGATCGGTACCATCCTTGAGCTTCTCCGACTTTCGGAAGGGTTAGGGTTAGGGTTAGGGATGAAAGCACATAGGAGAAAGAGATATTCTTGAATAACTTTTTTTGTGAAGGTCGGAGAGACTTGCAAGTAGGCTCTACCCCCACTAAATGGGGTAGCGCGCATCGATCGGTACCATCCTTGAGCTTCTCCGACTTTCGGAAGGGTTAGGGTTAGGGTTAGGGATGAAAGCACATAGGAGAAAGAGATATTCTTGAATAACTTTTTTTGTGAAGGTCGGAGAGACTTGGAAAGTGGTTGCATCTGGACTAATTTGGGTCCTGCGGATCGATTGGTACCATCCCCGAGCTTGTACGACCTTCGAAAGAGGTCGACCGACGAAATTCCCCCAAATCTGATGAGATATTCTTGAATAACTTTTTTTGTGAAGGTCGGAGAGACTTGCAAGTAGGCTCTACCCCCACTAAATGGGGTTGCGCGCATCGATCGGTACCTTCCTTGAGCTTCTCCGACTTTCGGAAGGGTTAGGGTTAGGGTTAGGGATGAAAGCACATAGGAGAAAGAGATATTCTTGAATAACTTTTTATGTGAAGGTCGGAGAGACTTGCAAGTAGGCTCTACCCCCACTAAATGGGGTAGCGCGCATCGATCGGTACCATCCTTGAGCTTCTCCGACTTTCGGAAGGGTTAGGGTTAGGGTTAGGGATGAAAGCACATAGGAGAAAGAGATATTCTTGAATAACTTTTTTTGTGAAGGTCGGAGAGACTTGGAAAGTGGTTGCATCTGGACTAATTTGGGTCCTGCGGATCGATTGGTACCATCCCCGAGCTTGTACGACCTTCGGAAGAGGTCGACCGACGAAATTCCCCCAAATCTGAGGAGATATTCTTGAATAACTTTTTTTGTGAAGGTCGGAGAGACTTGCAAGTAGGCTCTACCCCCACTAAATGGGGTTGCGCGCATCGATCGGTACCATCCTTGAGCTTCTCCGACTTTCGGAAGGGTTAGGGTTAGGGTTAGGGATGAAAGCACATAGGAGAAAGAGATATTCTTGAATAACTTTTTTTGTGAAGGTCGGAGAGACTTGCAAGTAGGCTCTACCCCCACTAAATGGGGTAGCGCGCATCGATCGGTACCATCCTTGAGCTTCTCCGACTTTCGGAAGGGTTAGGGTTAGGGTTAGGGATGAAAGCACATAGGAGAAAGAGATATTCTTGAATAACTTTTTTTGTGAAGGTCGGAGAGACTTGGAAAGTGGTTGCATCTGGACTAATTTGGGTCCTGCAGATCGATTGGTACCATCCCCGAGCTTGTACGACCTTCGAAAGAGGTCGACCGACGAAATTCCCCCAAATCTGAGGAGATATTCTTGAATAACTTTTTTTGTGAAGGTCGGAGAGACTTGCAAGTAGGCTCTACCCCCACTAAATGGGGTTGCGCGCATCGATCGGTACCATCCTTGAGCTTCTCCAACTTTCGGAAGGGTTAGGGTTAGGGTTAGGGATGAAAGCACATAGGAGAAAGAGATATTCTTGAATAACTTTTTTTGTGAAGGTCGGAGAGACTTGCAAGTAGGCTCTACCCCCACTAAATGGGGTAGCGCGCATCGATCGGTACCATCCTTGAGCTTCTCCGACTTTCGGAAGGGTTAGGGTTAGGGATGAAAGCACATAGGAGAAAGAGATATTCTTGAATAACTTTTTTTGTGAAGGTCGGAGAGACTTGGAAAGTGGTTGCATCTGGACTAATTTGGGTCCTGCGGATCGATTGGTACCATCCCCGAGCTTGTACGACCTTCGGAAGAGGTCGACCGACGAAATTCCCCCAAATCTGAGGAGATATTCTTGAATAACTTTTTTTGTGAAGGTCGGAGAGACTTGCAAGTAGGCTCTACCCCCACTAAATGGGGTAGCGCGCATCGATCGGTACCATCCTTGAGCTTCTCCGACTTTCGGAAGGGTTAGGGTTAGGGATGAAAGCACATAGGAGAAAGAGATATTCTTGAATAACTTTTTTTGTGAAGGTCGGAGAGACTTGGAAAGTGGTTGCATCTGGACTAATTTGGGTCCTGCGGATCGATTGGTACCATCCCCGAGCTTGTACGACCTTCGGAAGAGGTCGACCGACGAAATTCCCCCAAATCTGAGGAGATATTCTTGAATAACTTTTTTTGTGAAGGTCGGAGAGACTTGCAAGTAGGCTCTACCCCCACTAAATAGGGTTGCGCGCATCGATCGGTACCATCCTTGAGCTTCTCCGACTTTCGGAAGGGTTAGGGTTAGGGTTAGGGATGAAAGCACATAGGAGAAAGAGATATTCTTGAATAACTTTTTTTGTGAAGGTCGGAGAGACTTGGAAAGTGGTTGCATCTGGACTAATTTGGGTCCTGCGGATCGATTGGTACCATCCCCGAGCTTGTACAACCTTCGGAAGAGGTCGACATACGAAATTCCCCCAAATCTGAGGAGATATTCTTGAATAACTTTTTTTGTGAAGGTCGGAGAGACTTGCAAGTAGGCTCTACCCCCACTAAATGGGGTTGCGCGCATCGATCGGTACCATCCTTGAGCTTCTCCGACTTTCGGAAGGGTTAGGGTTAGGGTTAGGGATGAAAGCACATAGGAGAAAGAGATATTCTTGAATAACTTTTTTTGTGAAGGTCGGAGAGACTTGCAAGTAGGCTCTACCCCCACTAAATGGGGTAGCGCGCATCGATCGGTACCATCCTTGAGCTTCTCCGACTTTCGGAAGGGTTAGGGTTAGGGATGAAAGCACATAGGAGAAAGAGATATTCTTGAATAACTTTTTTTGTGAAGGTCGGAGAGACTTGGAAAGTGGTTGCATCTGGACTAATTTGGGTCCTGCGGATCGATTGGTACCATCCCCGAGCTTGTACGACCTTCGAAAGAGGTCGACCGACGAAATTCCCCCAAATCTGAGGAGATATTCTTGAATAACTTTTTTTGTGAAGGTCGGAGAGACTTGCAAGTAGGCTCTACCCCCACTAAATGGCGTTGCGCGCATCGATCGGTACCATCCTTGAGCTTCTCCGACTTTCGGAAGGGTTAGGGTTAGGGTTAGGGATGAAAGCACATAGGAGAAAGAGATATTCTTGAATAACTTTTTTTGTGAAGGTCGGAGAGACTTGCAAGTAGGCTCTACCCCCACTAAATGGGGTAGCGCGCATCGATCGGTACCATCCTTGAGCTTCTCCGACTTTCGGAAGGGTTAGGGTTAGGGTTAGGGATGAAAGCACATAGGAGAAAGAGATATTCTTGAATAACTTTTTTTGTGAAGGTCGGAGAGACTTGGAAAGTGGTTGCATCTGGACTAATTTGGGTCCTGCGGATCGATTGGTACCATCCCCGAGCTTGTACGACCTTCGAAAGAGGTCGACCGACGAAATTCCCCCAAATCTGAGGAGATATTCTTGAATAACTTTTTTTGTGAAGGTCGGAGAGACTTGCAAGTAGGCTCTACCCCCACTAAATGGGGTTGCGCGCATCGATCGGTACCATCCTTGAGCTTCTCCGACTTTCGGAAGGGTTAGGGTTAGGGTTAGGGATGAAAGCACATAGGAGAAAGAGATATTCTTGAATAACTTTTTTTGTGAAGGTCGGAGAGACTTGCAAGTAGGCTCTACCCCCACTAAATGGGGTAACGCGCATCGATCGGTACCATCCTTGAGCTTCTCCTACTTTCGGAAGGGTTAGGGTTAGGGTTAGGGATGAAAGCACATAGGAGAAAGAGATATTCTTGAATAACTTTTTTTGTGAAGGTCGGAGAGACTTGCAAGTAGGCTCTACCCCCACTAAATTGGGTAGCGCGCATCGATCGGTACCATCCTTGAGCTTCTCCGACTTTCGGAAGGGTTAGGGTTAGGGTTAGGGATGAAAGCACATAGGAGAAAGAGATATTCTTGAATAACTTTTTTTGTGAAGGTCGGAGAGACTTGCAAGTAGGCTCTACCCCCACTAAATGGGGTAGCGCGCATCGATCGGTACCATCCTTGAGCTTCTCCGACTTTCGGAAGGGTTAGGGTTAGGGTTAGGGATGAAAGCACATAGGAGAAAGAGATATTCTTGAATAACTTTTTTTGTGAAGGTCGGAGAGACTTGTAAAGTGGTTGCATCTGGACTAATTTGGGTCCTGCGGATCGATTGGTTCCATCCCCGAGCTTGTACGACCTTCGGAAGAGGTCGACCGACGAAATTCCCCCAAATCTGAGGAGATATTCTTGAATAACTTTTTTTGTGAAGGTCGGAGAGACTTGCAAGTAGGCTCTACCCCCACTAAATAGGGTTGCGCGCATCGATCGGTACCATCCTTGAGCTTCTCCGACTTTCGGAAGGGTTAGGGTTAGGGTTAGGGATGAAAGCACATAGGAGAAAGAGATATTCTTGAATAACTTTTTTTGTGAAGGTCGGAGAGACTTGGAAAGTGGTTGCATCTGGACTAATTTGGGTCCTGCGGATCGATTGGTACCATCCCCGAGCTTGTACGACCTTCGGAAGAGGTCGACATACGAAATTCCCCCAAATCTGAGGAGATATTCTTGAATAACTTTTTTTGTGAAGGTCGGAGAGACTTGCAAGTAGGCTCTACCCCCACTAAATGGGGTTGCGCGCATCGATCGGTACCATCCTTGAGCTTCTCCGACTTTCGGAAGGGTTAGGGTTAGGGTTAGGGATGAAAGCACATAGGAGAAAGAGATATTCTTGAATAACTTTTTTTGTGAAGGTCGGAGAGACTTGCAAGTAGGCTCTACCCCCACTAAATGGGGTAGCGCGCATCGATCGGTACCATCCTTGAGCTTCTCCGACTTTCGGAAGGGTTAGGGTTAGGGATGAAAGCACATAGGAGAAAGAGATATTCTTGAATAACTTTTTTTGTGAAGGTCGGAGAGACTTGGAAAGTGGTTGCATCTGGACTAATTTGGGTCCTGCGGATCGATTGGTACCATCCCCGAGCTTGTACGACCTTCGAAAGAGGTCGACCGACGAAATTCCCCCAAATCTGAGGAGATATTCTTGAATAACTTTTTTTGTGAAGGTCGGAGAGACTTGCAAGTAGGCTCTACCCCCACTAAATGGGGTTGCGCGCATCGATCGGTACCATCCTTGAGCTTCTCCGACTTTCGGAAGGGTTAGGGTTAGGGTTAGGGATGAAAGCACATAGGAGAAAGAGATATTCTTGAATAACTTTTTTTGTGAAGGTCGGAGAGACTTGCAAGTAGGCTCTACCCCCACTAAATGGGGTAACGCGCATCGATCGGTACCATCCTTGAGCTTCTCCTACTTTCGGAAGGGTTAGGGTTAGGGTTAGGGATGAAAGCACATAGGAGAAAGAGATATTCTTGAATAACTTTTTTTGTGAAGGTCGGAGAGACTTGCAAGTAGGCTCTACCCCCACTAAATGGGGTAGCGCGCATCGATCGGTACCATCCTTGAGCTTCTCCGACTTTCGGAAGGGTTAGGGTTAGGGTTAGGGATGAAAGCACATAGGAGAAAGAGATATTCTTGAATAACTTTTTTTGTGAAGGTCGGAGAGACTTGCAAGTAGGCTCTACCCCCACTAAATGGGGTAGCGCGCATCGATCGGTACCATCCTTGAGCTTCTCCGACTTTCGGAAGGGTTAGGGTTAGGGTTAGGGATGAAAGCACATAGGAGAAAGAGATATTCTTGAATAACTTTTTTGTGAAGGTCGGAGAGACTTGGAAAGTGGTTGCATCTGGACTAATTTGGGTCCTGCGGATCGATTGGTACCATCCCCGAGCTTGTACGACCTTCGAAAGAGGTCGACCGACGAAATTCCCCCAAATCTGATGAGATATTCTTGAATAACTTTTTTTGTGAAGGTCGGAGAGACTTGCAAGTAGGCTCTACCCCCACTAAATGGGGTTGCGCGCATCGATCGGTACCTTCCTTGAGCTTCTCCGACTTTCGGAAGGGTTAGGGTTAGGGTTAGGGATGAAAGCACATAGGAGAAAGAGATATTCTTGAATAACTTTTTATGTGAAGGTCGGAGAGACTTGCAAGTAGGCTCTACCCCCACTAAATGGGGTAGCGCGCATCGATCGGTACCATCCTTGAGCTTCTCCGACTTTCGGAAGGGTTAGGGTTAGGGTTAGGGATGAAAGCACATAGGAGAAAGAGATATTCTTGAATAACTTTTTTTGTGAAGGTCGGAGAGACTTGGAAAGTGGTTGCATCTGGACTAATTTGGGTCCTGCGGATCGATTGGTACCATCCCCGAGCTTGTACGACCTTCGGAAGAGGTCGACCGACGAAATTCCCCCAAATCTGAGGAGATATTCTTGAATAACTTTTTTTGTGAAGGTCGGAGAGACTTGCAAGTAGGCTCTACCCCCACTAAATGGGGTTGCGCGCATCGATCGGTACCATCCTTGAGCTTCTCCGACTTTCGGAAGGGTTAGGGTTAGGGTTAGGGATGAAAGCACATAGGAGAAAGAGATATTCTTGAATAACTTTTTTTGTGAAGGTCGGAGAGACTTGCAAGTAGGCTCTACCCCCACTAAATGGGGTAGCGCGCATCGATCGGTACCATCCTTGAGCTTCTCCGACTTTCGGAAGGGTTAGGGTTAGGGTTAGGGATGAAAGCACATAGGAGAAAGAGATATTCTTGAATAACTTTTTTTGTGAAGGTCGGAGAGACTTGGAAAGTGGTTGCATCTGGACTAATTTGGGTCCTGCAGATCGATTGGTACCATCCCCGAGCTTGTACGACCTTCGAAAGAGGTCGACCGACGAAATTCCCCCAAATCTGAGGAGATATTCTTGAATAACTTTTTTTGTGAAGGTCGGAGAGACTTGCAAGTAGGCTCTACCCCCACTAAATGGGGTTGCGCGCATCGATCGGTACCATCCTTGAGCTTCTCCAACTTTCGGAAGGGTTAGGGTTAGGGTTAGGGATGAAAGCACATAGGAGAAAGAGATATTCTTGAATAACTTTTTTTGTGAAGGTCGGAGAGACTTGCAAGTAGGCTCTACCCCCACTAAATGGGGTAGCGCGCATCGATCGGTACCATCCTTGAGCTTCTCCGACTTTCGGAAGGGTTAGGGTTAGGGATGAAAGCACATAGGAGAAAGAGATATTCTTGAATAACTTTTTTTGTGAAGGTCGGAGAGACTTGGAAAGTGGTTGCATCTGGACTAATTTGGGTCCTGCGGATCGATTGGTACCATCCCCGAGCTTGTACGACCTTCGGAAGAGGTCGACCGACGAAATTCCCCCAAATCTGAGGAGATATTCTTGAATAACTTTTTTTGTGAAGGTCGGAGAGACTTGCAAGTAGGCTCTACCCCCACTAAATGGGGTTGCGCGCATCGATCGGTACCATCCTTGAGCTTCTCCGACTTTCGGAAGGGTTAGGGTTAGGGTTAGGGATGAAAGCACATAGGAGAAAGAGATATTCTTGAATAACTTTTTTTGTGAAGGTCGGAGAGACTTGCAAGTAGGCTCTACCCCCACTAAATGGGGTAGCGCGCATCGATCGGTACCATCCTTGAGCTTCTCCGACTTTCGGAAGGGTTAGGGTTAGGGTTAGGGATGAAAGCACATAGGAGAAAGAGATATTCTTGAATAACTTTTTTTGTGAAGGTCGGAGAGACTTGCAAGTAGGCTCTACCCCCACTAAATGGGGTAGCGCGCATCGATCGGTACCATCCTTGAGCTTCTCCGACTTTCGGAAGGGTTAGGGTTAGGGTTAGGGATGAAAGCACATAGGAGAAAGAGATATTCTTGAATAACTTTTTTTTTGAAGGTCGGAGAGACTTGCAAGTAGGCTCTACCCCCACTAAATGGGGTAGCGCGCATCGATCGGTACCATCCTTGAGCTTCTCCGACTTTCGGAAGGGTTAGGGTTAGGGTTAGGGATGAAAGCACATAGGAGAAAGAGATATTCTTGAATAACTTTTTTTGTGAAGGTCGGAGAGACTTGGAAAGTGGTTGCATCTGGACTAATTTGGGTCCTGCGGATCGATTGGTACCATCCCCGAGCTTGTACGACCTTCGGAAGAGGTCGACCGACGAAATTCCCCCAAATCTGAGGAGATATTCTTGAATAACTTTTTTTGTGAAGGTCGGAGAGACTTGCAAGTAGGCTCTACCCCCACTAAATGGGGTAGCGCGCATCGATCGGTACCATCCTTGAGCTTCTCCGACTTTCGGAAGGGTTAGGGTTAGGGTTAGGGATGAAAGCACATAGGAGAAAGAGATATTCTTGAATAACGTTTTTTGTGAAGGTCGGAGAGACTTGCAAGTAGGCTCTACCCCCACTAAATGGGGTAGCGCACATCGATCGGTACCATCCTTGAGCTTCTCCGACTTTCGGAAGGGTTAGGGTTAGGGTTAGGGATGAAAGCACATAGGAGAAAGAGATATTCTTGAATAACTTTTTTTGTGAAGGTCGGAGAGACTTGGAAAGTGGTTGCATCTGGACTAATTTGGGTCCTGCGGATCGATTGGTACCATCCCCGAGCTTGTACGACCTTCGGAAGAGGTCGACCGACGAAATTCCCCCAAATCTGAGGAGATATTCTTGAATAACTTTTTTTGTGAAGGTCGGAGAGACTTGCAAGTAGGCTCTACCCCCACTAAATGGGGTAGCGCGCATCGATCGGTACCATCCTTGAGCTTCTCCGACTTTCGGAAGGGTTAGGGTTAGGGTTAGGGATGAAAGCACATAGGAGAAAGAGATATTCTTGAATAACTTTTTTTGTGAAGGTCGGAGAGACTTGGAAAGTTGTTGCATCTGGACTAATTTGGGTCCTGCGGATCGATTGGTACCATCCCCGAGCTTGTACGACCTTCGAAAGAGGTCGACCGACGAAATTCCCCCAAATCTGAGGAGATATTCTTGAATAACTTTTTTTGTGAAGGTCGGAGAGACTTGCAAGTAGGCTCTACCCCCACTAAATGGGGTTGCGCGCATCGATCGGTACCATCCTTGAGCTTCTCCGACTTTCGGAAGGGTTAGGGTTAGGGTTAGGGATGAAAGCACATAGGAGAAAGAGATATTCTTGAATAACTTTTTTTGTGAAGGTCGGAGAGACTTGCAAGTAGGCTCTACCCCCACTAAATGGGGTAGCGCGCATCGATCGGTACCATCCTTGAGCTTCTCCGACTCTCGGAAGGGTTAGGGTTAGGGTTAGGGATGAAAGCACATAGGAGAAAGAGATATTCTTGAATAACTTTTTTTGTGAAGGTCGGAGAGACTTGGAAAGTGGTTGCATCTGGACTAATTTGGGTCCTGCGGATCGATTGGTACCATCCCCGAGCTTGTACGACCTTCGGAAGAGGTCGACCGACGAAATTCCCCCAAATCTGAGGAGATATTCTTGAATAACTTTTTTTGTGAAGGTCGGAGAGACTTGCAAGTAGGCTCTACCCCCACTAAATGGGGTAGCGCGCATCGATCGGTACCATCCTTGAGCTTCTCCGACTTTCGGAAGGGTTAGGGTTAGGGTTAGGGATGAAAGCACATAGGAGAAAGAGATATTCTTGAATAACTTTTTTTGTGAAGGTCGGAGAGACTTGGAAAGTGGTTGCATCTGGACTAATTTGGGTCCTGCGGATCGATTGGTACCATCCCCGAGCTTGTACGACCTTCGGAAGAGGTCGACCGACGAAATTCCCCCAAATCTGAGGAGATATTCTTGAATAACTTTTTTTGTGAAGGTCGGAGAGACTTGCAAGTAGGCTCTACCCCCACTAAATGGGGTAGCGCGCATCGATCGGTACCATCCTTGAGCTTCTCCGACTTTCGGAAGGGTTAGGGTTAGGGTTAGGGATGAAAGCACATAGGAGAAAGAGATATTCTTGAATAACTTTTTTTGTGAAGGTCGGAGAGACTTGGAAAGTTGTTGCATCTGGACTAATTTGGGTCCTGCGGATCGATTGGTACCATCCCCGAGCTTGTACGACCTTCGAAAGAGGTCGACCGACGAAATTCCCCCAAATCTGAGGAGATATTCTTGAATAACTTTGTTTGTGAAGGTCGGAGAGACTTGCAAGTAGGCTCTACCCCCACTAAATGGGGTTGCGCGCATCGATCGGTACCATCCTTGAGCTTCTCCGACTTTCGGAAGGGTTAGGGTTAGGGTTAGGGATGAAAGCACATAGGAGAAAGAGATATTCTTGAATAACTTTTTTTGTGAAGGTCGGAGAGACTTGCAAGTAGGCTCTACCCCCACTAAATGGGGTAGCGCGCATCGATCGGTACCATCCTTGAGCTTCTCCGACTCTCGGAAGGGTTAGGGTTAGGGTTAGGGATGAAAGCACATAGGAGAAAGAGATATTCTTGAATAACTTTTTTTGTGAAGGTCGGAGAGACTTGGAAAGTGGTTGCATCTGGACTAATTTGGGTCCTGCGGATCGATTGGTACCATCCCCGAGCTTGTACGACCTTCGGAAGAGGTCGACCGACGAAATTCCCCCAAATCTGAGGAGATATTCTTGAATAACTTTTTTTGTGAAGGTCGGAGAGACTTGCAAGTAGGCTCTACCCCCACTAAATGGGGTAGCGCGCATCGATCGGTACCATCCTTGAGCTTCTCCGACTTTCGGAAGGGTTAGGGTTAGGGTTAGGGATGAAAGCACATAGGAGAAAGAGATATTCTTGAATAACTTTTTTTGTGAAGGTCGGAGAGACTTGGAAAGTGGTTGCATCTGGACTAATTTGGGTCCTGCGGATCGATTGGTACCATCCCCGAGCTTGTACGACCTTCGGAAGAGGTCGACCGACGAAATTCCCCCAAATCTGAGGAGATATTCTTGAATAACTTTTTTTGTGAAGGTCGGAGAGACTTGCAAGTAGGCTCTACCCCCACTAAATGGGGTTGCGCGCATCGATCGGTACCATCCTTGAGCTTCTCCGACTTTCGGAAGGGTTAGGGTTAGGGTTAGGGATGAAAGCACATAGGAGAAAGAGATATTCTTGAATAACTTTTCTTGTGAAGGTCGGAGAGACTTGCAAGTAGGCTCTACCCCCACTAAATGGGGTAGCGCGCATCGATCGGTACCATCCTTGAGCTTCTCCGACTCTCGGAAGGGTTAGGGTTAGGGTTAGGGATGAAAGCACATAGGAGAAAGAGATTTTCTTGAATAACTTTTTTTGTGAAGGTCGGAGAGACTTGGAAAGTGGTTGCATCTGGACTAATTTGGGTCCTGCGGATCGATTGGTACCATCCATGAGCTTGTACGACCTTCGGAAGAGGTCGACCGACGAAATTCCCCCAAATCTGAGGAGATATTCTTGAATAACTTTTTTTGTGAAGGTCGGAGAGACTTGCAAGTAGGCTCTACCCCCACTAAATGGGGTAGCGCGCATCGATCGGTACCATCCTTGAGCTTCTCCGACTTTCGGAAGGGTTAGGGTTAGGGTTAGGGATGAAAGCACATAGGAGAAAGAGATATTCTTGAATAACTTTTTTTGTGAAGGTCGGAGAGACTTGGAAAGTGGTTGCATCTGGACTAATTTGGGTCCTGCAGATCGATTGGTACCATCCCCGAGCTTGTACGACCTTCGAAAGAGGTCGACCGACGAAATTCCCCCAAATCTGAGGAGATATTCTTGAATAACTTTTTTTGTGAAGGTCGGAGAGACTTGGAAGTAGGCTCTACCCCCACTAAATGGGGTTGCGCGCATCGATCGGTACCATCCTTGAGCTTCTCCGACTTTCGGAAGGGTTAGGGTTAGGGTTAGGGATGAAAGCACATAGGAGAAAGAGATATTCTTGAATAACTTTTTTTGTGAAGGTCGGAGAGACTTGCAAGTAGGCTCTACCCCCACTAAATGGGGTAGCACGCATCGATCGGTACCATCCTTGAGCTTCTCAGACTTTCGGAAGGGTTAGGGTTAGGGTTAGGGATGAAAGCACATAGGAGAAAGAGATATTCTTGAATAACTTTTTTTGTGAAGGTCGGAGAGACTTGGAAAGTGGTTGCATCTGGACTAATTTGGGTCCTGCGGATCGATTGGTACCATCCCCGAGCTTGTACGACCTTCGGAAGAGGTCGACCGACGAAATTCCCCCAAATCTGAGGAGATATTCTTGAATAACTTTTTTTGTGAAGGTCGGAGAGACTTGCAAGTAGGCTCTACCCCCACTAAATGGGGTTGCGCGCATCGATCGGTACCATCCTTGAGCTTCTCCGACTTTCGGAAGGGTTAGGGTTAGGGTTAGGGATGAAAGCACATAGGAGAAAGAGATATTCTTGAATAACTTTTTTTGTGAAGGTCGGAGAGACTTGCAAGTAGGCTCTACCCCCACTAAATGGGGTAGCGCGCATCGATCGGTACCATCCTTGAGCTTCTCCGACTTTCGGAAGGGTTAGGGTTAGGGTTAGGGATGAAAGCACATAGGAGAAAGAGATATTCTTGAATAACTTTTTTTGTGAAGGTCGGAGAGACTTGGAAAGTTGTTGCATCTGGACTAATTTGGGTCCTGCGGATCGATTGGTACCATCCCCGAGCTTGTACGACCTTCGAAAGAGGTCGACCGACGAAATTCCCCCAAATCTGAGGAGATATTCTTGAATAACTTTTTTTGTGAAGGTCGGAGAGACTTGCAAGTAGGCTCTACCCCCACTAAATGGGGTTGCGCGCATCGATCGGTACCATCCTTGAGCTTCTCCGACTTTCGGAAGGGTTAGGGTTAGGGTTAGGGATGAAAGCACATAGGAGAAAGAGATATTCTTGAATAACTTTTTTTGTGAAGGTCGGAGAGACTTGCAAGTAGGCTCTACCCCCACTAAATGGGGTAGCGCGCATCGATCGGTACCATCCTTGAGCTTCTCCGACTCTCGGAAGGGTTAGGGTTAGGGTTAGGGATGAAAGCACATAGGAGAAAGAGATATTCTTGAATAACTTTTTTTGTGAAGGTCGGAGAGACTTGGAAAGTGGTTGCATCTGGACTAATTTGGGTCCTGCGGATCGATTGGTACCATCCCCGAGCTTGTACGACCTTCGGAAGAGGTCGACCGACGAAATTCCCCCAAATCTGAGGAGATATTCTTGAATAACTTTTTTTGTGAAGGTCGGAGAGACTTGCAAGTAGGCTCTACCCCCACTAAATGGGGTAGCGCGCATCGATCGGTACCATCCTTGAGCTTCTCCGACTTTCGGAAGGGTTAGGGTTAGGGTTAGGGATGAAAGCACATAGGAGAAAGAGATATTCTTGAATAACTTTTTTTGTGAAGGTCGGAGAGACTTGGAAAGTGGTTGCATCTGGACTAATTTGGGTCCTGCGGATCGATTGGTACCATCCCCGAGCTTGTACGACCTTCGGAAGAGGTCGACCGACGAAATTCCCCCAAATCTGAGGAGATATTCTTGAATAACTTTTTTTGTGAAGGTCGGAGAGACTTGCAAGTAGGCTCTACCCCCACTAAATGGGGTTGCGCGCATCGATCGGTACCATCCTTGAGCTTCTCCGACTTTCGGAAGGGTTAGGGTTAGGGTTAGGGATGAAAGCACATAGGAGAAAGAGATATTCTTGAATAACTTTTCTTGTGAAGGTCGGAGAGACTTGCAAGTAGGCTCTACCCCCACTAAATGGGGTAGCGCGCATCGATCGGTACCATCCTTGAGCTTCTCCGACTCTCGGAAGGGTTAGGGTTAGGGTTAGGGATGAAAGCACATAGGAGAAAGAGATATTCTTGAATAACTTTTTTTGTGAAGGTCGGAGAGACTTGGAAAGTGGTTGCATCTGGACTAATTTGGGTCCTGCGGATCGATTGGTACCATCCATGAGCTTGTACGACCTTCGGAAGAGGTCGACCGACGAAATTCCCCCAAATCTGAGGAGATATTCTTGAATAACTTTTTTTGTGAAGGTCGGAGAGACTTGCAAGTAGGCTCTACCCCCACTAAATGGGGTAGCGCGCATCGATCGGTACCATCCTTGAGCTTCTCCGACTTTCGGAAGGGTTAGGGTTAGGGTTAGGGATGAAAGCACATAGGAGAAAGAGATATTCTTGAATAACTTTTTTTGTGAAGGTCGGAGAGACTTGGAAAGTGGTTGCATCTGGACTAATTTGGGTCCTGCAGATCGATTGGTACCATCCCCGAGCTTGTACGACCTTCGAAAGAGGTCGACCGACGAAATTCCCCCAAATCTGAGGAGATATTCTTGAATAACTTTTTTTGTGAAGGTCGGAGAGACTTGGAAGTAGGCTCTACCCCCACTAAATGGGGTTGCGCGCATCGATCGGTACCATCCTTGAGCTTCTCCGACTTTCGGAAGGGTTAGGGTTAGGGTTAGGGATGAAAGCACATAGGAGAAAGAGATATTCTTGAATAACTTTTTTTGTGAAGGTCGGAGAGACTTGCAAGTAGGCTCTACCCCCACTAAATGGGGTAGCACGCATCGATCGGTACCATCCTTGAGCTTCTCCGACTTTCGGAAGGGTTAGGGTTAGGGTTAGGGATGAAAGCACATAGGAGAAAGAGATATTCTTGAATAACTTTTTTTGTGAAGGTCGGAGAGACTTGGAAAGTGGTTGCATCTGGACTAATTTGGGTCCTGCGGATCGATTGGTACCATCCCCGAGCTTGTACGACCTTCGGAAGAGGTCGACCGACGAAATTCCCCCAAATCTGAGGAGATATTCTTGAATAACTTTTTTTGTGAAGGTCGGAGAGACTTGCAAGTAGGCTCTACCCCCACTAAATGGGGTTGCGCGCATCGATCGGTACCATCCTTGAGCTTCTCCGACTTTCGGAAGGGTTAGGGTTAGGGTTAGGGATGAAAGCACATAGGAGAAAGAGATATTCTTGAATAACTTTTTTTGTGAAGGTCGGAGAGACTTGCAAGTAGGCTCTACCCCCACTAAATGGGGTAGCGCGCATCGATCGGTACCATCCTTGAGCTTCTCCGACTTTCGGAAGGGTTAGGGTTAGGGTTAGGGATGAAAGCACATAGGAGAAAGAGATATTCTTGAATAACTTTTTTTGTGAAGGTCGGAGAGACTTGGAAAGTGGTTGCATCTGGACTAATTTGGGTCCTGCGGATCGATTGGTACCATCCCCGAGCTTGTACGACCTTCGAAAGAGGTCGACCGACGAAATTCCCCCAAATCTGAGGAGATATTCTTGAATAACTTTTTTTGTGAAGGTCGGAGAGACTTGCAAGTAGGCTCTACCCCCACTAAATGGGGTTGCGCGCATCGATCGGTACCATCCTTGAGCTTCTCCGACTTTCGGAAGGGTTAGGGTTAGGGTTAGGGATGAAAGCACATAGGAGAAAGAGATATTCTTGAATAACTTTTTTTGTGAAGGTCGGAGAGACTTGCAAGTAGGCTCTACCCCCACTAAATGGGGTAGCGCGCATCGATCGGTACCATCCTTGAGCTTCTCCGACTTTCGGAAGGGTTAGGGTTAGGGTTAGGGATGAAAGCACATAGGAGAAAGAGATATTCTTGAATAACTTTTTTTGTGAAGGTCGGAGAGACTTGGAAAGTGGTTGCATCTGGACTAATTTGGGTCCTGCGGATCGATTGGTACCATCCCCGAGCTTGTACGACCTTCGGAAGAGGTCGACCGACGAAATTCCCCCAAATCTGAGGAGATATTCTTGAATAACTTTTTTTGTGAAGGTCGGAGAGACTTGCAAGTAGGCTCTACCCCCACTAAATGGGGTTGCGCGCATCGATCGGTACCATCCTTGAGCTTCTCCGACTTTCGGAAGGGCTAGGGTTAGGGTTAGGGATGAAAGCACATAGGAGAAAGAGATATTCTTGAATAACTTTTTTTGTGAAGGTCGGAGAGACTTGCAAGTAGGCTCTACCCCCACTAAATGGGGTAGCGCGCATCGATCGGTACCATCCTTGAGCTTCTCCGACTTTCGGAAGGGTTAGGGTTAGGGTTAGGGATGAAAGCACATAGGAGAAAGAGATATTCTTGAATAACTTTTTTTGTGAAGGTCGGAGAGACTTGGAAAGTGGTTGCATCTGGACTAATTTGGGTCCTGCGGATCGATTGGTACCATCCCCGAGCTTGTACGACCTTCGAAAGAGGTCGACCGACGAAATTCCCCCAAATCTGAGGAGATATTCTTGAATAACTTTTTTTGTGAAGGTCGGAGAGACTTGCAAGTAGGCTCTACCCCCACTAAATGGGGTTGCGCGCATCGATCGGTACCATCCTTGAGCTTCTCCGACTTTCGGAAGGGTTAGGGTTAGGGTTAGGGATGAAAGCACATAGGAGAAAGAGATATTCTTGAATAACTTTTTTTGTGAAGGTCGGAGAGACTTGCAAGTAGGCTCTACCCCCACTAAATGGGGTAGCACGCATCGATCAGTACCATCCTTGAGCTTCTCCGACTTTCGGAAGGGTTAGGGTTAGGGTTAGGGATGAAAGCACATAGGAGAAAGAGATATTCTTGAATAACTTTTTTTGTGAAGGTCGGAGAGACTTGCAAGTAGGCTCTACCCCCACTAAATGGGGTAGCGCGCATCGATCGGTACCATCCTTGAGCTTCTCCGACTTTCGGAAGGGTTAGGGTTAGGGTTAGGGATGAAAGCACATAGGAGAAAGAGATATTCTTGAATAACTTTTTTTGTGAAGGTCGGAGAGACTTGGAAAGTGGTTGCATCTGGACTAATTTGGGTCCTGCGGATCGATTGGTACCATCCCCGAGCTTGTACGACCTTCGGAAGAGGTCGACCGACGAAATTCCCCCAAATCTGAGGAGATATTCTTGAATAACTTTTTTTGTGAAGGTCGGAGAGACTTGCAAGTAGGCTCTACCCCCACTAAATGGGGTAGCGCGCATCGATCGGTACCATCCTTGAGCTTCTCCGACTTTCGGAAGGGTTAGGGTTAGGGTTAGGGATGAAAGCACATAGGAGAAAGAGATATTCTTGAATAACTTTTTTTGTGAAGGTCGGAGAGACTTGGAAAGTGGTTGCATCTGGACTAATTTGGGTCCTGCGGATCGATTGGTACCATCCCCGAGCTTGTACGACCTTCGAAAGAGGTCGACCGACGAAATTCCCCCAAATCTGAGGAGATATTCTTGAATAACTTTTTTTGTGAAGGTCGGAGAGACTTGCAAGTAGGCTCTACCCCCACTAAATGGGGTTGCGCGCATCGATCGGTACCATCCTTGAGCTTCTCCGACTTTCGGAAGGGTTAGGGTTAGGGTTAGGGATGAAAGCACATAGGAGAAAGAGATATTCTTGAATAACTTTTTTTGTGAAGGTCGGAGAGACTTGCAAGTAGGCTCTACCCCCACTAAATGGGGTAGCGCGCATCGATCGGTACCATCCTTGAGCTTCTCCGACTTTCGGAAGGGTTAGGGTTAGGGTTAGGGATGAAAGCACATAGGAGAAAGAGATATTCTTGAATAACTTTTTTTGTGAAGGTCGGAGAGACTTGGAAAGTGGTTGCATCTGGACTAATTTGGGTCCTGCGGATCGATTGGTACCATCCCCGAGCTTGTACGACCTTCGGAAGAGGTCGACCGACGAAATTCCCCCAAATCTGAGGAGATATTCTTGAATAACTTTTTTTGTGAAGGTCGGAGAGACTTGCAAGTAGGCTCTACCCCCACTAAATGGGGTTGCGCGCATCGATCGGTACCATCCTTGAGCTTCTCCGACTTTCGGAAGGGCTAGGGTTAGGGTTAGGGATGAAAGCACATAGGAGAAAGAGATATTCTTGAATAACTTTTTTTGTGAAGGTCGGAGAGACTTGCAAGTAGGCTCTACCCCCACTAAATGGGGTAGCGCGCATCGATCGGTACCATCCTTGAGCTTCTCCGACTTTCGGAAGGGTTAGGGTTAGGGTTAGGGATGAAAGCACATAGGAGAAAGAGATATTCTTGAATAACTTTTTTTGTGAAGGTCGGAGAGACTTGGAAAGTGGTTGCATCTGGACTAATTTGGGTCCTGCGGATCGATTTGTACCATCCCCGAGCTTGTACGACCTTCGAAAGAGGTCGACCGACGAAATTCCCCCAAATCTGAGGAGATATTCTTGAATAACTTTTTTTTGAAGGTCGGAGAGACTTGCAAGTAGGCTCTACCCCCACTAAATGGGGTTGCGCGCATCGATCGGTACCATCCTTGAGCTTCTCCGACTTTCGGAAGGGTTAGGGTTAGGGTTAGGGATGAAAGCACATAGGAGAAAGAGATATTCTTGAATAACTTTTTTTGTGAAGGTCGGAGAGACTTGCAAGTAGGCTCTACCCCCACTAAATGGGGTAGCACGCATCGATCAGTACCATCCTTGAGCTTCTCCGACTTTCGGAAGGGTTAGGGTTAGGGTTAGGGATGAAAGCACATAGGAGAAAGAGATATTCTTGAATAACTTTTTTTGTGAAGGTCGGAGAGACTTGCAAGTAGGCTCTACCCCCACTAAATGGGGTAGCGCGCATCGATCGGTACCATCCTTGAGCTTCTCCGACTTTCGGAAGGGTTAGGGTTAGGGTTAGGGATGAAAGCACATAGGAGAAAGAGATATTCTTGAATAACTTTTTTTGTGAAGGTCGGAGAGACTTGGAAAGTGGTTGCATCTGGACTAATTTGGGTCCTGCGGATCGATTGGTACCATCCCCGAGCTTGTACGACCTTCGGAAGAGGTCGACCGACGAAATTCCCCCAAATCTGAGGAGATATTCTTGAATAACTTTTTTTGTGAAGGTCGGAGAGACTTGCAAGTAGGCTCTACCCCCACTAAATGGGGTAGCGCGCATCGATCGGTACCATCCTTGAGCTTCTCCGACTTTCGGAAGGGTTAGGGTTAGGGTTAGGGATGAAAGCACATAGGAGAAAGAGATATTCTTGAATAACTTTTTTTGTGAAGGTCGGAGAGACTTGGAAAGTGGTTGCATCTGGACTAATTTGGGTCCTGCGGATCGATTGGTACCATCCCCGAGCTTGTACGACCTTCGAAAGAGGTCGACCGACGAAATTCCCCCAAATCTGAGGAGATATTCTTGAATAACTTTTTTTGTGAAGGTCGGAGAGACTTGCAAGTAGGCTCTACCCCCACTAAATGGGGTTGCGCGCATCGATCGGTACCATCCTTGAGCTTCTCCGACTTTCGGAAGGGTTAGGGTTAGGGTTAGGGATGAAAGCACATAGGAGAAAGAGATATTCTTGAATAACTTTTTTTGTGAAGGTCGGAGAGACTTGCAAGTAGGCTCTACCCCCACTAAATGGGGTAGCGCGCATCGATCGGTACCATCCTTGAGCTTCTCCGACTCTCGGAAGGGTTAGGGTTAGGGTTAGGGATGAAAGCACATAGGAGAAAGAGATATTCTTGAATAACTTTTTTTGTGAAGGTCGGAGAGACTTGGAAAGTGGTTGCATCTGGACTAATTTGGGTCCTGCAGATCGATTGGTACCATCCATGAGCTTGTACGACCTTCGGAAGAGGTCGACCGACGAAATTCCCCCAAATCTGAGGAGATATTCTTGAATAACTTTTTTTGTGAAGGTCGGAGAGACTTGCAAGTAGGCTCTACCCCCACTAAATGGGGTAGCGCGCATCGATCGGTACCATCCTTGAGCTTCTCCGACTTTCGGAAGGGTTAGGGTTAGGGTTAGGGATGAAAGCACATAGGAGAAAGAGATATTCTTGAATAACTTTTTTTGTGAAGGTCGGAGAGACTTGCAAGTAGGCTCTACCCCCACTAAATGGGGTAGCGCGCATCGATCGGTACCATCCTTGAGCTTCTCCGACTCTCGGAAGGGTTAGGGTTAGGGTTAGGGATGAAAGCACATAGGAGAAAGAGATATTCTTGAATAACTTTTTTTGTGAAGGTCGGAGAGACTTGGAAAGTGGTTTCATCTGGACTAATTTGGGTCCTGCGGATCGATTGGTACCATCCCCGAGCTTGTACGACCTTCGGAAGAGGTCGACCGACGAAATTCCCCCAAATCTGAGGAGATATTCTTGAATAACTTTTTTTGTGAAGGTCGGAGAGACTTGCAAGTAGGCTCTACCCCCACTAAATGGGGTAGCGCGCATCGATCGGTACCATCCTTGAGCTTCTCCGACTTTTGGAAGGGTTAGGGTTAGGGTTAGGGATGAAAGCACATAGGAGAAAGAGATATTCTTGAATAACTTTTTTTGTGAAGGTCGGAGAGACTTGGAAAGTGGTTGCATCTGGACTAATTTGGGTCCTGCGGATCGATTGGTACCATCCCCGAGCTTGTACGGCCTTCGAAAGAGGTCGACCGACGAAATTCCCCCAAATCTGAGGAGATATTCTTGAATAACTTTTTTTGTGAAGGTCGGAGAGACTTGCAAGTAGGCTCTACCCCCACTAAATGGGGTAGCGCGCATCGATCGGTACCATCCTTGAGCTTCTCCGACTTTCGGAAGGGTTAGGGTTAGGGTTAGGGATGAAAGCACATAGGAGAAAGAGATATTCTTGAATAACTTTTTTTGTGAAGGTCGGAGAGACTTGCAAGTAGGCTCTACCCCCACTAAATGGGGTAGCGCGCATCGATCGGTACCATCCTTGAGCTTCTCCGACTCTCGGAAGGGTTAGGGTTAGGGTTAGGGATGAAAGCACATAGGAGAAAGAGATATTCTTGAATAACTTTTTTTGTGAAGGTCGGAGAGACTTGAAAAGTGGTTTCATCTGGACTAATTTGGGTCCTGCGGATCGATTGGTACCATCCCCGAGCTTGTACGACCTTCGGAAGAGGTCGACCGACGAAATTCCCCCAAATCTGAGGAGATATTCTTGAATAACTTTTTTTGTGAAGGTCGGAGAGACTTGCAAGTAGGCTCTACCCCCACTAAATGGGGTAGCGCGCATCGATCGGTACCATCCTTGAGCTTCTCCGACTTTCGGAAGGGTTAGGGTTAGGGTTAGGGATGAAAGCACATAGGAGAAAGAGATATTCTTGAATAACTTTTTTTGTGAAGGTCGGAGAGACTTGGAAAGTGGTTGCATCTGGACTAATTTGGGTCCTGCGGATCGATTGGTACCATCCCCGAGCTTGTACGACCTTCGGAAGAGGTCGACCGACGAAATTCCCCCAAATCTGAGGAGATATTCTTGAATAACTTTTTTTGTGAAGGTCGGAGAGACTTGCAAGTAGGCTCTACCCCCACTAAATGGGGTTGCGCGCATCGATCGGTACCATCCTTGAGCTTCTCCGACTTTCGGAAGGGCTAGGGTTAGGGTTAGGGATGAAAGCACATAGGAGAAAGAGATATTCTTGAATAACTTTTTTTGTGAAGGTCGGAGAGACTTGCAAGTAGGCTCTACCCCCACTAAATGGGGTAGCGCGCATCGATCGGTACCATCCTTGAGCTTCTCCGACTTTCGGAAGGGTTAGGGTTAGGGTTAGGGATGAAAGCACATAGGAGAAAGAGATATTCTTGAATAACTTTTTTTGTGAAGGTCGGAGAGACTTGGAAAGTGGTTGCATCTGGACTAATTTGGGTCCTGCGGATCGATTGGTACCATCCCCGAGCTTGTACGACCTTCGAAAGAGGTCGACCGACGAAATTCCCCCAAATCTGAGGAGATATTCTTGAATAACTTTTTTTGTGAAGGTCGGAGAGACTTGCAAGTAGGCTCTACCCCCACTAAATGGGGTTGCGCGCATCGATCGGTACCATCCTTGAGCTTCTCCGACTTTCGGAAGGGTTAGGGTTAGGGTTAGGGATGAAAGCACATAGGAGAAAGAGATATTCTTGAATAACTTTTTTTGTGAAGGTCGGAGAGACTTGCAAGTAGGCTCTACCCCCACTAAATGGGGTAGCACGCATCGATCAGTACCATCCTTGAGCTTCTCCGACTTTCGGAAGGGTTAGGGTTAGGGTTAGGGATGAAAGCACATAGGAGAAAGAGATATTCTTGAATAACTTTTTTTGTGAAGGTCGGAGAGACTTGCAAGTAGGCTCTACCCCCACTAAATGGGGTAGCGCGCATCGATCGGTACCATCCTTGAGCTTCTCCGACTTTCGGAAGGGTTAGGGTTAGGGTTAGGGATGAAAGCACATAGGAGAAAGAGATATTCTTGAATAACTTTTTTTGTGAAGGTCGGAGAGACTTGGAAAGTGGTTGCATCTGGACTAATTTGGGTCCTGCGGATCGATTGGTACCATCCCCGAGCTTGTACGACCTTCGGAAGAGGTCGACCGACGAAATTCCCCCAAATCTGAGGAGATATTCTTGAATAACTTTTTTTGTGAAGGTCGGAGAGACTTGCAAGTAGGCTCTACCCCCACTAAATGGGGTAGCGCGCATCGATCGGTACCATCCTTGAGCTTCTCCGACTTTCGGAAGGGTTAGGGTTAGGGTTAGGGATGAAAGCACATAGGAGAAAGAGATATTCTTGAATAACTTTTTTTGTGAAGGTCGGAGAGACTTGGAAAGTGGTTGCATCTGGACTAATTTGGGTCCTGCGGATCGATTGGTACCATCCCCGAGCTTGTACGACCTTCGAAAGAGGTCGACCGACGAAATTCCCCCAAATCTGAGGAGATATTCTTGAATAACTTTTTTTGTGAAGGTCGGAGAGACTTGCAAGTAGGCTCTACCCCCACTAAATGGGGTTGCGCGCATCGATCGGTACCATCCTTGAGCTTCTCCGACTTTCGGAAGGGTTAGGGTTAGGGTTAGGGATGAAAGCACATAGGAGAAAGAGATATTCTTGAATAACTTTTTTTGTGAAGGTCGGAGAGACTTGCAAGTAGGCTCTACCCCCACTAAATGGGGTAGCGCGCATCGATCGGTACCATCCTTGAGCTTCTCCGACTTTCGGAAGGGTTAGGGTTAGGGTTAGGGATGAAAGCACATAGGAGAAAGAGATATTCTTGAATAACTTTTTTTGTGAAGGTCGGAGAGACTTGGAAAGTGGTTGCATCTGGACTAATTTGGGTCCTGCGGATCGATTGGTACCATCCCCGAGCTTGTACGACCTTCGGAAGAGGTCGACCGACGAAATTCCCCCAAATCTGAGGAGATATTCTTGAATAACTTTTTTTGTGAAGGTCGGAGAGACTTGCAAGTAGGCTCTACCCCCACTAAATGGGGTTGCGCGCATCGATCGGTACCATCCTTGAGCTTCTCCGACTTTCGGAAGGGCTAGGGTTAGGGTTAGGGATGAAAGCACATAGGAGAAAGAGATATTCTTGAATAACTTTTTTTGTGAAGGTCGGAGAGACTTGCAAGTAGGCTCTACCCCCACTAAATGGGGTAGCGCGCATCGATCGGTACCATCCTTGAGCTTCTCCGACTTTCGGAAGGGTTAGGGTTAGGGTTAGGGATGAAAGCACATAGGAGAAAGAGATATTCTTGAATAACTTTTTTTGTGAAGGTCGGAGAGACTTGGAAAGTGGTTGCATCTGGACTAATTTGGGTCCTGCGGATCGATTTGTACCATCCCCGAGCTTGTACGACCTTCGAAAGAGGTCGACCGACGAAATTCCCCCAAATCTGAGGAGATATTCTTGAATAACTTTTTTTTGAAGGTCGGAGAGACTTGCAAGTAGGCTCTACCCCCACTAAATGGGGTTGCGCGCATCGATCGGTACCATCCTTGAGCTTCTCCGACTTTCGGAAGGGTTAGGGTTAGGGTTAGGGATGAAAGCACATAGGAGAAAGAGATATTCTTGAATAACTTTTTTTGTGAAGGTCGGAGAGACTTGCAAGTAGGCTCTACCCCCACTAAATGGGGTAGCACGCATCGATCAGTACCATCCTTGAGCTTCTCCGACTTTCGGAAGGGTTAGGGTTAGGGTTAGGGATGAAAGCACATAGGAGAAAGAGATATTCTTGAATAACTTTTTTTGTGAAGGTCGGAGAGACTTGCAAGTAGGCTCTACCCCCACTAAATGGGGTAGCGCGCATCGATCGGTACCATCCTTGAGCTTCTCCGACTTTCGGAAGGGTTAGGGTTAGGGTTAGGGATGAAAGCACATAGGAGAAAGAGATATTCTTGAATAACTTTTTTTGTGAAGGTCGGAGAGACTTGGAAAGTGGTTGCATCTGGACTAATTTGGGTCCTGCGGATCGATTGGTACCATCCCCGAGCTTGTACGACCTTCGGAAGAGGTCGACCGACGAAATTCCCCCAAATCTGAGGAGATATTCTTGAATAACTTTTTTTGTGAAGGTCGGAGAGACTTGCAAGTAGGCTCTACCCCCACTAAATGGGGTAGCGCGCATCGATCGGTACCATCCTTGAGCTTCTCCGACTTTCGGAAGGGTTAGGGTTAGGGTTAGGGATGAAAGCACATAGGAGAAAGAGATATTCTTGAATAACTTTTTTTGTGAAGGTCGGAGAGACTTGGAAAGTGGTTGCATCTGGACTAATTTGGGTCCTGCGGATCGATTGGTACCATCCCCGAGCTTGTACGACCTTCGAAAGAGGTCGACCGACGAAATTCCCCCAAATCTGAGGAGATATTCTTGAATAACTTTTTTTGTGAAGGTCGGAGAGACTTGCAAGTAGGCTCTACCCCCACTAAATGGGGTTGCGCGCATCGATCGGTACCATCCTTGAGCTTCTCCGACTTTCGGAAGGGTTAGGGTTAGGGTTAGGGATGAAAGCACATAGGAGAAAGAGATATTCTTGAATAACTTTTTTTGTGAAGGTCGGAGAGACTTGCAAGTAGGCTCTACCCCCACTAAATGGGGTAGCGCGCATCGATCGGTACCATCCTTGAGCTTCTCCGACTCTCGGAAGGGTTAGGGTTAGGGTTAGGGATGAAAGCACATAGGAGAAAGAGATATTCTTGAATAACTTT
Organism: Limanda limanda; assembly: GCF_963576545.1. Classification (NCBI taxonomy): domain Eukaryota; kingdom Metazoa; phylum Chordata; class Actinopteri; order Pleuronectiformes; family Pleuronectidae; genus Limanda; species Limanda limanda. The sequence continues at coordinate 73,258 of NW_026870435.1, forward strand.
TTTTGTGAAGGTCGGAGAGACTTGGAAAGTGGTTGCATCTGGACTAATTTGGGTCCTGCAGATCGATTGGTACCATCCATGAGCTTGTACGACCTTCGGAAGAGGTCGACCGACGAAATTCCCCCAAATCTGAGGAGATATTCTTGAATAACTTTTTTTGTGAAGGTCGGAGAGACTTGCAAGTAGGCTCTACCCCCACTAAATGGGGTAGCGCGCATCGATCGGTACCATCCTTGAGCTTCTCCGACTTTCGGAAGGGTTAGGGTTAGGGTTAGGGATGAAAGCACATAGGAGAAAGAGATATTCTTGAATAACTTTTTTTGTGAAGGTCGGAGAGACTTGCAAGTAGGCTCTACCCCCACTAAATGGGGTAGCGCGCATCGATCGGTACCATCCTTGAGCTTCTCCGACTCTCGGAAGGGTTAGGGTTAGGGTTAGGGATGAAAGCACATAGGAGAAAGAGATATTCTTGAATAACTTTTTTTGTGAAGGTCGGAGAGACTTGGAAAGTGGTTTCATCTGGACTAATTTGGGTCCTGCGGATCGATTGGTACCATCCCCGAGCTTGTACGACCTTCGGAAGAGGTCGACCGACGAAATTCCCCCAAATCTGAGGAGATATTCTTGAATAACTTTTTTTGTGAAGGTCGGAGAGACTTGCAAGTAGGCTCTACCCCCACTAAATGGGGTAGCGCGCATCGATCGGTACCATCCTTGAGCTTCTCCGACTTTTGGAAGGGTTAGGGTTAGGGTTAGGGATGAAAGCACATAGGAGAAAGAGATATTCTTGAATAACTTTTTTTGTGAAGGTCGGAGAGACTTGGAAAGTGGTTGCATCTGGACTAATTTGGGTCCTGCGGATCGATTGGTACCATCCCCGAGCTTGTACGGCCTTCGAAAGAGGTCGACCGACGAAATTCCCCCAAATCTGAGGAGATATTCTTGAATAACTTTTTTTGTGAAGGTCGGAGAGACTTGCAAGTAGGCTCTACCCCCACTAAATGGGGTAGCGCGCATCGATCGGTACCATCCTTGAGCTTCTCCGACTTTCGGAAGGGTTAGGGTTAGGGTTAGGGATGAAAGCACATAGGAGAAAGAGATATTCTTGAATAACTTTTTTTGTGAAGGTCGGAGAGACTTGCAAGTAGGCTCTACCCCCACTAAATGGGGTAGCGCGCATCGATCGGTACCATCCTTGAGCTTCTCCGACTCTCGGAAGGGTTAGGGTTAGGGTTAGGGATGAAAGCACATAGGAGAAAGAGATATTCTTGAATAACTTTTTTTGTGAAGGTCGGAGAGACTTGAAAAGTGGTTTCATCTGGACTAATTTGGGTCCTGCGGATCGATTGGTACCATCCCCGAGCTTGTACGACCTTCGGAAGAGGTCGACCGACGAAATTCCCCCAAATCTGAGGAGATATTCTTGAATAACTTTTTTTGTGAAGGTCGGAGAGACTTGCAAGTAGGCTCTACCCCCACTAAATGGGGTAGCGCGCATCGATCGGTACCATCCTTGAGCTTCTCCGACTTTCGGAAGGGTTAGGGTTAGGGTTAGGGATGAAAGCACATAGGAGAAAGAGATATTCTTGAATAACTTTTTTTGTGAAGGTCGGAGAGACTTGGAAAGTGGTTGCATCTGGACTAATTTGGGTCCTGCGGATCGATTGGTACCATCCCCGAGCTTGTACGGCCTTCGAAAGAGGTCGACCGACGAAATTCCCCCAAATCTGAGGAGATATTCTTGAATAACTTTTTTTGTGAAGGTCGGAGAGACTTGCAAGTAGGCTCTACCCCCACTAAATGGGGTTGCGCGCATCGATCGGTACCATCCTTGAGCTTCTCCGACTTTCGGAAGGGTTAGGGTTAGGGTTAGGGATGAAAGCACATAGGAGAAAGAGATATTCTTGAATAACTTTTTTTGTGAAGGTCGGAGAGACTTGCAAGTAGGCTCTACCCCCACTAAATGGGGTAGCGCGCATCGATCGGTACCATCCTTGAGCTTCTCCGACTCTCGGAAGGGTTAGGGTTAGGGTTAGGGATGAAAGCACATAGGAGAAAGAGATATTCTTGAATAACTTTTTTTGTGAAGGTCGGAGAGACTTGGAAAGTGGTTTCATCTGGACTAATTTGGGTCCTGCGGATCGATTGGTACCATCCCCGAGCTTGTACGACCTTCGGAAGAGGTCGACCGACGAAATTCCCCCAAATCTGAGGAGATATTCTTGAATAACTTTTTTTGTGAAGGTCGGAGAGACTTGCAAGTAGGCTCTACCCCCACTAAATGGGGTAGCGCGCATCGATCGGTACCATCCTTGAGCTTCTCCGACTTTCGGAAGGGTTAGGGTTAGGGTTAGGGATGAAAGCACATAGGAGAAAGAGATATTCTTGAATAACTTTTTTTGTGAAGGTCGGAGAGACTTGGAAAGTGGTTGCATCTGGACTAATTTGGGTCCTGCGGATCGATTGGTACCATCCCCGAGCTTGTACGGCCTTCGAAAGAGGTCGACCGACGAAATTCCCCCAAATCTGAGGAGATATTCTTGAATAACTTTTTTTGTGAAGGTCGGAGAGACTTGCAAGTAGGCTCTACCCCCACTAAATGGGGTTGCGCGCATCGATCGGTACCATCCTTGAGCTTCTCCGACTTTCGGAAGGGTTAGGGTTAGGGTTAGGGATGAAAGCACATAGGAGAAAGAGATATTCTTGAATAACTTTTTTTGTGAAGGTCGGAGAGACTTGCAAGTAGGCTCTACCCCCACTAAATGGGGTAGCACGCATCGATCGGTACCATCCTTGAGCTTCTCCGACTTTCGGAAGGGTTAGGGTTAGGGTTAGGGATGAAAGCACATAGGAGAAAGAGATATTCTTGAATAACTTTTTTTGTGAAGGTCGGAGAGACTTGGAAAGTGGTTGCATCTGGACTAATTTGGGTCCTGCGGATCGATTGGTACCATCCCCGAGCTTGTACGACCTTCGGAAGAGGTCGACCGACGAAATTCCCCCAAATCTGAGGAGATATTCTTGAATAACTTTTTTTGTGAAGGTCGGAGAGACTTGCAAGTAGGCTCTACCCCCACTAAATGGGGTTGCGCGCATCGATCGGTACCATCCTTGAGCTTCTCCGACTTTCGGAAGGGTTAGGGTTAGGGTTAGGGATGAAAGCACATAGGAGAAAGAGATATTCTTGAATAACTTTTTTTGTGAAGGTCGGAGAGACTTGCAAGTAGGCTCTACCCCCACTAAATGGGGTAGCGCGCATCGATCGGTACCATCCTTGAGCTTCTCCGACTTTCGGAAGGGTTAGGGTTAGGGTTAGGGATGAAAGCACATAGGAGAAAGAGATATTCTTGAATAACTTTTTTTGTGAAGGTCGGAGAGACTTGGAAAGTGGTTGCATCTGGACTAATTTGGGTCCTGCGGATCGATTGGTACCATCCCCGAGCTTGTACGACCTTCGAAAGAGGTCGACCGACGAAATTCCCCCAAATCTGAGGAGATATTCTTGAATAACTTTTTTTGTGAAGGTCGGAGAGACTTGCAAGTAGGCTCTACCCCCACTAAATGGGGTTGCGCGCATCGATCGGTACCATCCTTGAGCTTCTCCGACTTTCGGAAGGGTTAGGGTTAGGGTTAGGGATGAAAGCACATAGGAGAAAGAGATATTCTTGAATAACTTTTTTTGTGAAGGTCGGAGAGACTTGCAAGTAGGCTCTACCCCCACTAAATGGGGTAGCGCGCATCGATCGGTACCATCCTTGAGCTTCTCCGACTTTCGGAAGGGTTAGGGTTAGGGTTAGGGATGAAAGCACATAGGAGAAAGAGATATTCTTGAATAACTTTTTTTGTGAAGGTCGGAGAGACTTGGAAAGTGGTTGCATCTGGACTAATTTGGGTCCTGCGGATCGATTGGTACCATCCCCGAGCTTGTACGACCTTCGGAAGAGGTCGACCGACGAAATTCCCCCAAATCTGAGGAGATATTCTTGAATAACTTTTTTTGTGAAGGTCGGAGAGACTTGCAAGTAGGCTCTACCCCCACTAAATGGGGTTGCGCGCATCGATCGGTACCATCCTTGAGCTTCTCCGACTTTCGGAAGGGCTAGGGTTAGGGTTAGGGATGAAAGCACATAGGAGAAAGAGATATTCTTGAATAACTTTTTTTGTGAAGGTCGGAGAGACTTGCAAGTAGGCTCTACCCCCACTAAATGGGGTAGCGCGCATCGATCGGTACCATCCTTGAGCTTCTCCGACTTTCGGAAGGGTTAGGGTTAGGGTTAGGGATGAAAGCACATAGGAGAAAGAGATATTCTTGAATAACTTTTTTTGTGAAGGTCGGAGAGACTTGGAAAGTGGTTGCATCTGGACTAATTTGGGTCCTGCGGATCGATTGGTACCATCCCCGAGCTTGTACGACCTTCGAAAGAGGTCGACCGACGAAATTCCCCCAAATCTGAGGAGATATTCTTGAATAACTTTTTTTGTGAAGGTCGGAGAGACTTGCAAGTAGGCTCTACCCCCACTAAATGGGGTTGCGCGCATCGATCGGTACCATCCTTGAGCTTCTCCGACTTTCGGAAGGGTTAGGGTTAGGGTTAGGGATGAAAGCACATAGGAGAAAGAGATATTCTTGAATAACTTTTTTTGTGAAGGTCGGAGAGACTTGCAAGTAGGCTCTACCCCCACTAAATGGGGTAGCACGCATCGATCAGTACCATCCTTGAGCTTCTCCGACTTTCGGAAGGGTTAGGGTTAGGGTTAGGGATGAAAGCACATAGGAGAAAGAGATATTCTTGAATAACTTTTTTTGTGAAGGTCGGAGAGACTTGCAAGTAGGCTCTACCCCCACTAAATGGGGTAGCGCGCATCGATCGGTACCATCCTTGAGCTTCTCCGACTTTCGGAAGGGTTAGGGTTAGGGTTAGGGATGAAAGCACATAGGAGAAAGAGATATTCTTGAATAACTTTTTTTGTGAAGGTCGGAGAGACTTGGAAAGTGGTTGCATCTGGACTAATTTGGGTCCTGCGGATCGATTGGTACCATCCCCGAGCTTGTACGACCTTCGGAAGAGGTCGACCGACGAAATTCCCCCAAATCTGAGGAGATATTCTTGAATAACTTTTTTTGTGAAGGTCGGAGAGACTTGCAAGTAGGCTCTACCCCCACTAAATGGGGTAGCGCGCATCGATCGGTACCATCCTTGAGCTTCTCCGACTTTCGGAAGGGTTAGGGTTAGGGTTAGGGATGAAAGCACATAGGAGAAAGAGATATTCTTGAATAACTTTTTTTGTGAAGGTCGGAGAGACTTGGAAAGTGGTTGCATCTGGACTAATTTGGGTCCTGCGGATCGATTGGTACCATCCCCGAGCTTGTACGACCTTCGAAAGAGGTCGACCGACGAAATTCCCCCAAATCTGAGGAGATATTCTTGAATAACTTTTTTTGTGAAGGTCGGAGAGACTTGCAAGTAGGCTCTACCCCCACTAAATGGGGTTGCGCGCATCGATCGGTACCATCCTTGAGCTTCTCCGACTTTCGGAAGGGTTAGGGTTAGGGTTAGGGATGAAAGCACATAGGAGAAAGAGATATTCTTGAATAACTTTTTTTGTGAAGGTCGGAGAGACTTGCAAGTAGGCTCTACCCCCACTAAATGGGGTAGCGCGCATCGATCGGTACCATCCTTGAGCTTCTCCGACTTTCGGAAGGGTTAGGGTTAGGGTTAGGGATGAAAGCACATAGGAGAAAGAGATATTCTTGAATAACTTTTTTTGTGAAGGTCGGAGAGACTTGGAAAGTGGTTGCATCTGGACTAATTTGGGTCCTGCGGATCGATTGGTACCATCCCCGAGCTTGTACGACCTTCGGAAGAGGTCGACCGACGAAATTCCCCCAAATCTGAGGAGATATTCTTGAATAACTTTTTTTGTGAAGGTCGGAGAGACTTGCAAGTAGGCTCTACCCCCACTAAATGGGGTTGCGCGCATCGATCGGTACCATCCTTGAGCTTCTCCGACTTTCGGAAGGGCTAGGGTTAGGGTTAGGGATGAAAGCACATAGGAGAAAGAGATATTCTTGAATAACTTTTTTTGTGAAGGTCGGAGAGACTTGCAAGTAGGCTCTACCCCCACTAAATGGGGTAGCGCGCATCGATCGGTACCATCCTTGAGCTTCTCCGACTTTCGGAAGGGTTAGGGTTAGGGTTAGGGATGAAAGCACATAGGAGAAAGAGATATTCTTGAATAACTTTTTTTGTGAAGGTCGGAGAGACTTGGAAAGTGGTTGCATCTGGACTAATTTGGGTCCTGCGGATCGATTTGTACCATCCCCGAGCTTGTACGACCTTCGAAAGAGGTCGACCGACGAAATTCCCCCAAATCTGAGGAGATATTCTTGAATAACTTTTTTTTGAAGGTCGGAGAGACTTGCAAGTAGGCTCTACCCCCACTAAATGGGGTTGCGCGCATCGATCGGTACCATCCTTGAGCTTCTCCGACTTTCGGAAGGGTTAGGGTTAGGGTTAGGGATGAAAGCACATAGGAGAAAGAGATATTCTTGAATAACTTTTTTTGTGAAGGTCGGAGAGACTTGCAAGTAGGCTCTACCCCCACTAAATGGGGTAGCACGCATCGATCAGTACCATCCTTGAGCTTCTCCGACTTTCGGAAGGGTTAGGGTTAGGGTTAGGGATGAAAGCACATAGGAGAAAGAGATATTCTTGAATAACTTTTTTTGTGAAGGTCGGAGAGACTTGCAAGTAGGCTCTACCCCCACTAAATGGGGTAGCGCGCATCGATCGGTACCATCCTTGAGCTTCTCCGACTTTCGGAAGGGTTAGGGTTAGGGTTAGGGATGAAAGCACATAGGAGAAAGAGATATTCTTGAATAACTTTTTTTGTGAAGGTCGGAGAGACTTGGAAAGTGGTTGCATCTGGACTAATTTGGGTCCTGCGGATCGATTGGTACCATCCCCGAGCTTGTACGACCTTCGGAAGAGGTCGACCGACGAAATTCCCCCAAATCTGAGGAGATATTCTTGAATAACTTTTTTTGTGAAGGTCGGAGAGACTTGCAAGTAGGCTCTACCCCCACTAAATGGGGTAGCGCGCATCGATCGGTACCATCCTTGAGCTTCTCCGACTTTCGGAAGGGTTAGGGTTAGGGTTAGGGATGAAAGCACATAGGAGAAAGAGATATTCTTGAATAACTTTTTTTGTGAAGGTCGGAGAGACTTGGAAAGTGGTTGCATCTGGACTAATTTGGGTCCTGCGGATCGATTGGTACCATCCCCGAGCTTGTACGACCTTCGAAAGAGGTCGACCGACGAAATTCCCCCAAATCTGAGGAGATATTCTTGAATAACTTTTTTTGTGAAGGTCGGAGAGACTTGCAAGTAGGCTCTACCCCCACTAAATGGGGTTGCGCGCATCGATCGGTACCATCCTTGAGCTTCTCCGACTTTCGGAAGGGTTAGGGTTAGGGTTAGGGATGAAAGCACATAGGAGAAAGAGATATTCTTGAATAACTTTTTTTGTGAAGGTCGGAGAGACTTGCAAGTAGGCTCTACCCCCACTAAATGGGGTAGCGCGCATCGATCGGTACCATCCTTGAGCTTCTCCGACTCTCGGAAGGGTTAGGGTTAGGGTTAGGGATGAAAGCACATAGGAGAAAGAGATATTCTTGAATAACTTTTTTTGTGAAGGTCGGAGAGACTTGGAAAGTGGTTGCATCTGGACTAATTTGGGTCCTGCAGATCGATTGGTACCATCCATGAGCTTGTACGACCTTCGGAAGAGGTCGACCGACGAAATTCCCCCAAATCTGAGGAGATATTCTTGAATAACTTTTTTTGTGAAGGTCGGAGAGACTTGCAAGTAGGCTCTACCCCCACTAAATGGGGTAGCGCGCATCGATCGGTACCATCCTTGAGCTTCTCCGACTTTCGGAAGGGTTAGGGTTAGGGTTAGGGATGAAAGCACATAGGAGAAAGAGATATTCTTGAATAACTTTTTTTGTGAAGGTCGGAGAGACTTGCAAGTAGGCTCTACCCCCACTAAATGGGGTAGCGCGCATCGATCGGTACCATCCTTGAGCTTCTCCGACTCTCGGAAGGGTTAGGGTTAGGGTTAGGGATGAAAGCACATAGGAGAAAGAGATATTCTTGAATAACTTTTTTTGTGAAGGTCGGAGAGACTTGGAAAGTGGTTTCATCTGGACTAATTTGGGTCCTGCGGATCGATTGGTACCATCCCCGAGCTTGTACGACCTTCGGAAGAGGTCGACCGACGAAATTCCCCCAAATCTGAGGAGATATTCTTGAATAACTTTTTTTGTGAAGGTCGGAGAGACTTGCAAGTAGGCTCTACCCCCACTAAATGGGGTAGCGCGCATCGATCGGTACCATCCTTGAGCTTCTCCGACTTTTGGAAGGGTTAGGGTTAGGGTTAGGGATGAAAGCACATAGGAGAAAGAGATATTCTTGAATAACTTTTTTTGTGAAGGTCGGAGAGACTTGGAAAGTGGTTGCATCTGGACTAATTTGGGTCCTGCGGATCGATTGGTACCATCCCCGAGCTTGTACGGCCTTCGAAAGAGGTCGACCGACGAAATTCCCCCAAATCTGAGGAGATATTCTTGAATAACTTTTTTTGTGAAGGTCGGAGAGACTTGCAAGTAGGCTCTACCCCCACTAAATGGGGTAGCGCGCATCGATCGGTACCATCCTTGAGCTTCTCCGACTTTCGGAAGGGTTAGGGTTAGGGTTAGGGATGAAAGCACATAGGAGAAAGAGATATTCTTGAATAACTTTTTTTGTGAAGGTCGGAGAGACTTGCAAGTAGGCTCTACCCCCACTAAATGGGGTAGCGCGCATCGATCGGTACCATCCTTGAGCTTCTCCGACTCTCGGAAGGGTTAGGGTTAGGGTTAGGGATGAAAGCACATAGGAGAAAGAGATATTCTTGAATAACTTTTTTTGTGAAGGTCGGAGAGACTTGAAAAGTGGTTTCATCTGGACTAATTTGGGTCCTGCGGATCGATTGGTACCATCCCCGAGCTTGTACGACCTTCGGAAGAGGTCGACCGACGAAATTCCCCCAAATCTGAGGAGATATTCTTGAATAACTTTTTTTGTGAAGGTCGGAGAGACTTGCAAGTAGGCTCTACCCCCACTAAATGGGGTAGCGCGCATCGATCGGTACCATCCTTGAGCTTCTCCGACTTTCGGAAGGGTTAGGGTTAGGGTTAGGGATGAAAGCACATAGGAGAAAGAGATATTCTTGAATAACTTTTTTTGTGAAGGTCGGAGAGACTTGGAAAGTGGTTGCATCTGGACTAATTTGGGTCCTGCGGATCGATTGGTACCATCCCCGAGCTTGTACGGCCTTCGAAAGAGGTCGACCGACGAAATTCCCCCAAATCTGAGGAGATATTCTTGAATAACTTTTTTTGTGAAGGTCGGAGAGACTTGCAAGTAGGCTCTACCCCCACTAAATGGGGTTGCGCGCATCGATCGGTACCATCCTTGAGCTTCTCCGACTTTCGGAAGGGTTAGGGTTAGGGTTAGGGATGAAAGCACATAGGAGAAAGAGATATTCTTGAATAACTTTTTTTGTGAAGGTCGGAGAGACTTGCAAGTAGGCTCTACCCCCACTAAATGGGGTAGCGCGCATCGATCGGTACCATCCTTGAGCTTCTCCGACTCTCGGAAGGGTTAGGGTTAGGGTTAGGGATGAAAGCACATAGGAGAAAGAGATATTCTTGAATAACTTTTTTTGTGAAGGTCGGAGAGACTTGGAAAGTGGTTTCATCTGGACTAATTTGGGTCCTGCGGATCGATTGGTACCATCCCCGAGCTTGTACGACCTTCGGAAGAGGTCGACCGACGAAATTCCCCCAAATCTGAGGAGATATTCTTGAATAACTTTTTTTGTGAAGGTCGGAGAGACTTGCAAGTAGGCTCTACCCCCACTAAATGGGGTAGCGCGCATCGATCGGTACCATCCTTGAGCTTCTCCGACTTTCGGAAGGGTTAGGGTTAGGGTTAGGGATGAAAGCACATAGGAGAAAGAGATATTCTTGAATAACTTTTTTTGTGAAGGTCGGAGAGACTTGGAAAGTGGTTGCATCTGGACTAATTTGGGTCCTGCGGATCGATTGGTACCATCCCCGAGCTTGTACGGCCTTCGAAAGAGGTCGACCGACGAAATTCCCCCAAATCTGAGGAGATATTCTTGAATAACTTTTTTTGTGAAGGTCGGAGAGACTTGCAAGTAGGCTCTACCCCCACTAAATGGGGTTGCGCGCATCGATCGGTACCATCCTTGAGCTTCTCCGACTTTCGGAAGGGCTAGGGTTAGGGTTAGGGATGAAAGCACATAGGAGAAAGAGATATTCTTGAATAACTTTTTTTGTGAAGGTCGGAGAGACTTGCAAGTAGGCTCTACCCCCACTAAATGGGGTAGCGCGCATCGATCGGTACCATCCTTGAGCTTCTCCGACTCTCGGAAGGGTTAGGGTTAGGGTTAGGGATGAAAGCACATAGGAGAAAGAGATATTCTTGAATAACTTTTTTTGTGAAGGTCGGAGAGACTTGGAAAGTGGTTGCATCTGGACTAATTTGGGTCCTGCGGATCGATTGGTACCATCCCCGAGCTTGTACGACCTTCGGAAGAGGTCGACCGACGAAATTCCCCCAAATCTGAGGAGATATTCTTGAATAACTTTTTTTGTGAAGGTCGGAGAGACTTGCAAGTAGGCTCTACCCCCACTAAATGGGGTAGCGCGCATCGATCGGTACCATCCTTGAGCTTCTCCGACTTTCGGAAGGGTTAGGGTTAGGGTTAGGGATGAAAGCACATAGGAGAAAGAGATATTCTTGAATAACTTTTTTTGTGAAGGTCGGAGAGACTTGGAAAGTGGTTGCATCTGGACTAATTTGGGTCCTGCGGATCGATTGGTACCATCTCCGAGCTTGTACGGCCTTCGAAAGAGGTCGACCGACGAAATTCCCCCAAATCTGAGGAGATATTCTTGAATAACTTTTTTTGTGAAGGTCGGAGAGACTTGCAAGTAGGCTCTACCCCCACTAAATGGGGTTGCGCGCATCGATCGGTACCATCCTTGAGCTTCTCCGACTTTCGGAAGGGTTAGGGTTAGGGTTAGGGATGAAAGCACATAGGAGAAAGAGATATTCTTGAATAACTTTTTTTGTGAAGGTCGGAGAGACTTGCAAGTAGGCTCTACCCCCACTAAATGGGGTAGCGCGCATCGATCGGTACCATCCTTGAGCTTCTCCGACTCTCGGAAGGGTTAGGGTTAGGGTTAGGGATGAAAGCACATAGGAGAAAGAGATATTCTTGAATAACTTTTTTTGTGAAGGTCGGAGAGACTTGGAAAGTGGTTGCATCTGGACTAATTTGGGTCCTGCGGATCGATTGGTACCATCCATGAGCTTGTACGACCTTCGGAAGAGGTCGACCGACGAAATTCCCCCAAATCTGAGGAGATATTCTTGAATAACTTTTTTTGTGAAGGTCGGAGAGACTTGCAAGTAGGCTCTACCCCCACTAAATGGGGTAGCGCGCATCGATCGGTACCATCCTTGAGCTTCTCCGACTTTCGGAAGGGTTAGGGTTAGGGTTAGGGATGAAAGCACATAGGAGAAAGAGATATTCTTGAATAACTTTTTTTGTGAAGGTCGGAGAGACTTGGAAAGTGGTTGCATCTGGACTAATTTGGGTCCTGCAGATCGATTGGTACCATCCCCGAGCTTGTACGACCTTCGAAAGAGGTCGACCGACGAAATTCCCCCAAATCTGAGGAGATATTCTTGAATAACTTTTTTTGTGAAGGTCGGAGAGACTTGGAAGTAGGCTCTACCCCCACTAAATGGGGTTGCGCGCATCGATCGGTACCATCCTTGAGCTTCTCCGACTTTCGGAAGGGTTAGGGTTAGGGTTAGGGATGAAAGCACATAGGAGAAAGAGATATTCTTGAATAACTTTTTTTGTGAAGGTCGGAGAGACTTGCAAGTAGGCTCTACCCCCACTAAATGGGGTAGCACGCATCGATCGGTACCATCCTTGAGCTTCTCCGACTTTCGGAAGGGTTAGGGTTAGGGTTAGGGATGAAAGCACATAGGAGAAAGAGATATTCTTGAATAACTTTTTTTGTGAAGGTCGGAGAGACTTGGAAAGTGGTTGCATCTGGACTAATTTGGGTCCTGCGGATCGATTGGTACCATCCCCGAGCTTGTACGACCTTCGGAAGAGGTCGACCGACGAAATTCCCCCAAATCTGAGGAGATATTCTTGAATAACTTTTTTTGTGAAGGTCGGAGAGACTTGCAAGTAGGCTCTACCCCCACTAAATGGGGTTGCGCGCATCGATCGGTACCATCCTTGAGCTTCTCCGACTTTCGGAAGGGTTAGGGTTAGGGTTAGGGATGAAAGCACATAGGAGAAAGAGATATTCTTGAATAACTTTTTTTGTGAAGGTCGGAGAGACTTGCAAGTAGGCTCTACCCCCACTAAATGGGGTAGCGCGCATCGATCGGTACCATCCTTGAGCTTCTCCGACTTTCGGAAGGGTTAGGGTTAGGGTTAGGGATGAAAGCACATAGGAGAAAGAGATATTCTTGAATAACTTTTTTTGTGAAGGTCGGAGAGACTTGGAAAGTGGTTGCATCTGGACTAATTTGGGTCCTGCGGATCGATTGGTACCATCCCCGAGCTTGTACGACCTTCGAAAGAGGTCGACCGACGAAATTCCCCCAAATCTGAGGAGATATTCTTGAATAACTTTTTTTGTGAAGGTCGGAGAGACTTGCAAGTAGGCTCTACCCCCACTAAATGGGGTTGCGCGCATCGATCGGTACCATCCTTGAGCTTCTCCGACTTTCGGAAGGGTTAGGGTTAGGGTTAGGGATGAAAGCACATAGGAGAAAGAGATATTCTTGAATAACTTTTTTTGTGAAGGTCGGAGAGACTTGCAAGTAGGCTCTACCCCCACTAAATGGGGTAGCGCGCATCGATCGGTACCATCCTTGAGCTTCTCCGACTTTCGGAAGGGTTAGGGTTAGGGTTAGGGATGAAAGCACATAGGAGAAAGAGATATTCTTGAATAACTTTTTTTGTGAAGGTCGGAGAGACTTGGAAAGTGGTTGCATCTGGACTAATTTGGGTCCTGCGGATCGATTGGTACCATCCCCGAGCTTGTACGACCTTCGGAAGAGGTCGACCGACGAAATTCCCCCAAATCTGAGGAGATATTCTTGAATAACTTTTTTTGTGAAGGTCGGAGAGACTTGCAAGTAGGCTCTACCCCCACTAAATGGGGTTGCGCGCATCGATCGGTACCATCCTTGAGCTTCTCCGACTTTCGGAAGGGCTAGGGTTAGGGTTAGGGATGAAAGCACATAGGAGAAAGAGATATTCTTGAATAACTTTTTTTGTGAAGGTCGGAGAGACTTGCAAGTAGGCTCTACCCCCACTAAATGGGGTAGCGCGCATCGATCGGTACCATCCTTGAGCTTCTCCGACTTTCGGAAGGGTTAGGGTTAGGGTTAGGGATGAAAGCACATAGGAGAAAGAGATATTCTTGAATAACTTTTTTTGTGAAGGTCGGAGAGACTTGGAAAGTGGTTGCATCTGGACTAATTTGGGTCCTGCGGATCGATTGGTACCATCCCCGAGCTTGTACGACCTTCGAAAGAGGTCGACCGACGAAATTCCCCCAAATCTGAGGAGATATTCTTGAATAACTTTTTTTTGAAGGTCGGAGAGACTTGCAAGTAGGCTCTACCCCCACTAAATGGGGTTGCGCGCATCGATCGGTACCATCCTTGAGCTTCTCCGACTTTCGGAAGGGTTAGGGTTAGGGTTAGGGATGAAAGCACATAGGAGAAAGAGATATTCTTAAATAACTTTTTTTGTGAAGGTCGGAGAGACTTGCAAGTAGGCTCTACCCCCACTAAATGGGGTAGCACGCATCGATCAGTACCATCCTTGAGCTTCTCCGACTTTCGGAAGGGTTAGGGTTAGGGTTAGGGATGAAAGCACATAGGAGAAAGAGATATTCTTGAATAACTTTTTTTGTGAAGGTCGGAGAGACTTGCAAGTAGGCTCTACCCCCACTAAATGGGGTAGCGCGCATCGATCGGTACCATCCTTGAGCTTCTCCGACTTTCGGAAGGGTTAGGGTTAGGGTTAGGGATGAAAGCACATAGGAGAAAGAGATATTCTTGAATAACTTTTTTTGTGAAGGTCGGAGAGACTTGGAAAGTGGTTGCATCTGGACTAATTTGGGTCCTGCGGATCGATTGGTACCATCCCCGAGCTTGTACGACCTTCGAAAGAGGTCGACCGACGAAATTCCCCCAAATCTGAGGAGATATTCTTGAATAACTTTTTTTGTGAAGGTCGGAGAGACTTGCAAGTAGGCTCTACCCCCACTAAATGGGGTTGCGCGCATCGATCGGTACCATCCTTGAGCTTCTCCGACTTTCGGAAGGGTTAGGGTTAGGGTTAGGGATGAAAGCACATAGGAGAAAGAGATATTCTTGAATAACTTTTTTTGTGAAGGTCGGAGAGACTTGCAAGTAGGCTCTACCCCCACTAAATGGGGTAGCGCGCATCGATCGGTACCATCCTTGAGCTTCTCCGACTCTCGGAAGGGTTAGGGTTAGGGTTAGGGATGAAAGCACATAGGAGAAAGAGATATTCTTGAATAACTTTTTTTGTGAAGGTCGGAGAGACTTGGAAAGTGGTTGCATCTGGACTAATTTGGGTCCTGCAGATCGATTGGTACCATCCATGAGCTTGTACGACCTTCGGAAGAGGTCGACCGACGAAATTCCCCCAAATCTGAGGAGATATTCTTGAATAACTTTTTTTGTGAAGGTCGGAGAGACTTGCAAGTAGGCTCTACCCCCACTAAATGGGGTAGCGCGCATCGATCGGTACCATCCTTGAGCTTCTCCGACTTTCGGAAGGGTTAGGGTTAGGGTTAGGGATGAAAGCACATAGGAGAAAGAGATATTCTTGAATAACTTTTTTTGTGAAGGTCGGAGAGACTTGCAAGTAGGCTCTACCCCCACTAAATGGGGTAGCGCGCATCGATCGGTACCATCCTTGAGCTTCTCCGACTCTCGGAAGGGTTAGGGTTAGGGTTAGGGATGAAAGCACATAGGAGAAAGAGATATTCTTGAATAACTTTTTTTGTGAAGGTCGGAGAGACTTGGAAAGTGGTTTCATCTGGACTAATTTGGGTCCTGCGGATCGATTGGTACCATCCCCGAGCTTGTACGACCTTCGGAAGAGGTCGACCGACGAAATTCCCCCAAATCTGAGGAGATATTCTTGAATAACTTTTTTTGTGAAGGTCGGAGAGACTTGCAAGTAGGCTCTACCCCCACTAAATGGGGTAGCGCGCATCGATCGGTACCATCCTTGAGCTTCTCCGACTTTTGGAAGGGTTAGGGTTAGGGTTAGGGATGAAAGCACATAGGAGAAAGAGATATTCTTGAATAACTTTTTTTGTGAAGGTCGGAGAGACTTGGAAAGTGGTTGCATCTGGACTAATTTGGGTCCTGCGGATCGATTGGTACCATCCCCGAGCTTGTACGGCCTTCGAAAGAGGTCGACCGACGAAATTCCCCCAAATCTGAGGAGATATTCTTGAATAACTTTTTTTGTGAAGGTCGGAGAGACTTGCAAGTAGGCTCTACCCCCACTAAATGGGGTAGCGCGCATCGATCGGTACCATCCTTGAGCTTCTCCGACTTTCGGAAGGGTTAGGGTTAGGGTTAGGGATGAAAGCACATAGGAGAAAGAGATATTCTTGAATAACTTTTTTTGTGAAGGTCGGAGAGACTTGCAAGTAGGCTCTACCCCCACTAAATGGGGTAGCGCGCATCGATCGGTACCATCCTTGAGCTTCTCCGACTCTCGGAAGGGTTAGGGTTAGGGTTAGGGATGAAAGCACATAGGAGAAAGAGATATTCTTGAATAACTTTTTTTGTGAAGGTCGGAGAGACTTGAAAAGTGGTTTCATCTGGACTAATTTGGGTCCTGCGGATCGATTGGTACCATCCCCGAGCTTGTACGACCTTCGGAAGAGGTCGACCGACGAAATTCCCCCAAATCTGAGGAGATATTCTTGAATAACTTTTTTTGTGAAGGTCGGAGAGACTTGCAAGTAGGCTCTACCCCCACTAAATGGGGTAGCGCGCATCGATCGGTACCATCCTTGAGCTTCTCCGACTTTCGGAAGGGTTAGGGTTAGGGTTAGGGATGAAAGCACATAGGAGAAAGAGATATTCTTGAATAACTTTTTTTGTGAAGGTCGGAGAGACTTGGAAAGTGGTTGCATCTGGACTAATTTGGGTCCTGCGGATCGATTGGTACCATCCCCGAGCTTGTACGGCCTTCGAAAGAGGTCGACCGACGAAATTCCCCCAAATCTGAGGAGATATTCTTGAATAACTTTTTTTGTGAAGGTCGGAGAGACTTGCAAGTAGGCTCTACCCCCACTAAATGGGGTTGCGCGCATCGATCGGTACCATCCTTGAGCTTCTCCGACTTTCGGAAGGGTTAGGGTTAGGGTTAGGGATGAAAGCACATAGGAGAAAGAGATATTCTTGAATAACTTTTTTTGTGAAGGTCGGAGAGACTTGCAAGTAGGCTCTACCCCCACTAAATGGGGTAGCGCGCATCGATCGGTACCATCCTTGAGCTTCTCCGACTCTCGGAAGGGTTAGGGTTAGGGTTAGGGATGAAAGCACATAGGAGAAAGAGATATTCTTGAATAACTTTTTTTGTGAAGGTCGGAGAGACTTGGAAAGTGGTTTCATCTGGACTAATTTGGGTCCTGCGGATCGATTGGTACCATCCCCGAGCTTGTACGACCTTCGGAAGAGGTCGACCGACGAAATTCCCCCAAATCTGAGGAGATATTCTTGAATAACTTTTTTTGTGAAGGTCGGAGAGACTTGCAAGTAGGCTCTACCCCCACTAAATGGGGTAGCGCGCATCGATCGGTACCATCCTTGAGCTTCTCCGACTTTCGGAAGGGTTAGGGTTAGGGTTAGGGATGAAAGCACATAGGAGAAAGAGATATTCTTGAATAACTTTTTTTGTGAAGGTCGGAGAGACTTGGAAAGTGGTTGCATCTGGACTAATTTGGGTCCTGCGGATCGATTGGTACCATCCCCGAGCTTGTACGGCCTTCGAAAGAGGTCGACCGACGAAATTCCCCCAAATCTGAGGAGATATTCTTGAATAACTTTTTTTGTGAAGGTCGGAGAGACTTGCAAGTAGGCTCTACCCCCACTAAATGGGGTTGCGCGCATCGATCGGTACCATCCTTGAGCTTCTCCGACTTTCGGAAGGGCTAGGGTTAGGGTTAGGGATGAAAGCACATAGGAGAAAGAGATATTCTTGAATAACTTTTTTTGTGAAGGTCGGAGAGACTTGCAAGTAGGCTCTACCCCCACTAAATGGGGTAGCGCGCATCGATCGGTACCATCCTTGAGCTTCTCCGACTCTCGGAAGGGTTAGGGTTAGGGTTAGGGATGAAAGCACATAGGAGAAAGAGATATTCTTGAATAACTTTTTTTGTGAAGGTCGGAGAGACTTGGAAAGTGGTTGCATCTGGACTAATTTGGGTCCTGCGGATCGATTGGTACCATCCCCGAGCTTGTACGACCTTCGGAAGAGGTCGACCGACGAAATTCCCCCAAATCTGAGGAGATATTCTTGAATAACTTTTTTTGTGAAGGTCGGAGAGACTTGCAAGTAGGCTCTACCCCCACTAAATGGGGTAGCGCGCATCGATCGGTACCATCCTTGAGCTTCTCCGACTTTCGGAAGGGTTAGGGTTAGGGTTAGGGATGAAAGCACATAGGAGAAAGAGATATTCTTGAATAACTTTTTTTGTGAAGGTCGGAGAGACTTGGAAAGTGGTTGCATCTGGACTAATTTGGGTCCTGCGGATCGATTGGTACCATCCCCGAGCTTGTACGGCCTTCGAAAGAGGTCGACCGACGAAATTCCCCCAAATCTGAGGAGATATTCTTGAATAACTTTTTTTGTGAAGGTCGGAGAGACTTGCAAGTAGGCTCTACCCCCACTAAATGGGGTTGCGCGCATCGATCGGTACCATCCTTGAGCTTCTCCGACTTTCGGAAGGGTTAGGGTTAGGGTTAGGGATGAAAGCACATAGGAGAAAGAGATATTCTTGAATAACTTTTTTTGTGAAGGTCGGAGAGACTTGCAAGTAGGCTCTACCCCCACTAAATGGGGTAGCGCGCATCGATCGGTACCATCCTTGAGCTTCTCCGACTCTCGGAAGGGTTAGGGTTAGGGTTAGGGATGAAAGCACATAGGAGAAAGAGATATTCTTGAATAACTTTTTTTGTGAAGGTCGGAGAGACTTGGAAAGTGGTTGCATCTGGACTAATTTGGGTCCTGCGGATCGATTGGTACCATCCATGAGCTTGTACGACCTTCGGAAGAGGTCGACCGACGAAATTCCCCCAAATCTGAGGAGATATTCTTGAATAACTTTTTTTGTGAAGGTCGGAGAGACTTGCAAGTAGGCTCTACCCCCACTAAATGGGGTAGCGCGCATCGATCGGTACCATCCTTGAGCTTCTCCGACTTTCGGAAGGGTTAGGGTTAGGGTTAGGGATGAAAGCACATAGGAGAAAGAGATATTCTTGAATAACTTTTTTTGTGAAGGTCGGAGAGACTTGGAAAGTGGTTGCATCTGGACTAATTTGGGTCCTGCAGATCGATTGGTACCATCCCCGAGCTTGTACGACCTTCGAAAGAGGTCGACCGACGAAATTCCCCCAAATCTGAGGAGATATTCTTGAATAACTTTTTTTGTGAAGGTCGGAGAGACTTGGAAGTAGGCTCTACCCCCACTAAATGGGGTTGCGCGCATCGATCGGTACCATCCTTGAGCTTCTCCGACTTTCGGAAGGGTTAGGGTTAGGGTTAGGGATGAAAGCACATAGGAGAAAGAGATATTCTTGAATAACTTTTTTTGTGAAGGTCGGAGAGACTTGCAAGTAGGCTCTACCCCCACTAAATGGGGTAGCACGCATCGATCGGTACCATCCTTGAGCTTCTCCGACTTTCGGAAGGGTTAGGGTTAGGGTTAGGGATGAAAGCACATAGGAGAAAGAGATATTCTTGAATAACTTTTTTTGTGAAGGTCGGAGAGACTTGGAAAGTGGTTGCATCTGGACTAATTTGGGTCCTGCGGATCGATTGGTACCATCCCCGAGCTTGTACGACCTTCGGAAGAGGTCGACCGACGAAATTCCCCCAAATCTGAGGAGATATTCTTGAATAACTTTTTTTGTGAAGGTCGGAGAGACTTGCAAGTAGGCTCTACCCCCACTAAATGGGGTTGCGCGCATCGATCGGTACCATCCTTGAGCTTCTCCGACTTTCGGAAGGGTTAGGGTTAGGGTTAGGGATGAAAGCACATAGGAGAAAGAGATATTCTTGAATAACTTTTTTTGTGAAGGTCGGAGAGACTTGCAAGTAGGCTCTACCCCCACTAAATGGGGTAGCGCGCATCGATCGGTACCATCCTTGAGCTTCTCCGACTTTCGGAAGGGTTAGGGTTAGGGTTAGGGATGAAAGCACATAGGAGAAAGAGATATTCTTGAATAACTTTTTTTGTGAAGGTCGGAGAGACTTGGAAAGTGGTTGCATCTGGACTAATTTGGGTCCTGCGGATCGATTGGTACCATCCCCGAGCTTGTACGACCTTCGAAAGAGGTCGACCGACGAAATTCCCCCAAATCTGAGGAGATATTCTTGAATAACTTTTTTTGTGAAGGTCGGAGAGACTTGCAAGTAGGCTCTACCCCCACTAAATGGGGTTGCGCGCATCGATCGGTACCATCCTTGAGCTTCTCCGACTTTCGGAAGGGTTAGGGTTAGGGTTAGGGATGAAAGCACATAGGAGAAAGAGATATTCTTGAATAACTTTTTTTGTGAAGGTCGGAGAGACTTGCAAGTAGGCTCTACCCCCACTAAATGGGGTAGCGCGCATCGATCGGTACCATCCTTGAGCTTCTCCGACTTTCGGAAGGGTTAGGGTTAGGGTTAGGGATGAAAGCACATAGGAGAAAGAGATATTCTTGAATAACTTTTTTTGTGAAGGTCGGAGAGACTTGGAAAGTGGTTGCATCTGGACTAATTTGGGTCCTGCGGATCGATTGGTACCATCCCCGAGCTTGTACGACCTTCGGAAGAGGTCGACCGACGAAATTCCCCCAAATCTGAGGAGATATTCTTGAATAACTTTTTTTGTGAAGGTCGGAGAGACTTGCAAGTAGGCTCTACCCCCACTAAATGGGGTTGCGCGCATCGATCGGTACCATCCTTGAGCTTCTCCGACTTTCGGAAGGGCTAGGGTTAGGGTTAGGGATGAAAGCACATAGGAGAAAGAGATATTCTTGAATAACTTTTTTTGTGAAGGTCGGAGAGACTTGCAAGTAGGCTCTACCCCCACTAAATGGGGTAGCGCGCATCGATCGGTACCATCCTTGAGCTTCTCCGACTTTCGGAAGGGTTAGGGTTAGGGTTAGGGATGAAAGCACATAGGAGAAAGAGATATTCTTGAATAACTTTTTTTGTGAAGGTCGGAGAGACTTGGAAAGTGGTTGCATCTGGACTAATTTGGGTCCTGCGGATCGATTGGTACCATCCCCGAGCTTGTACGACCTTCGAAAGAGGTCGACCGACGAAATTCCCCCAAATCTGAGGAGATATTCTTGAATAACTTTTTTTTGAAGGTCGGAGAGACTTGCAAGTAGGCTCTACCCCCACTAAATGGGGTTGCGCGCATCGATCGGTACCATCCTTGAGCTTCTCCGACTTTCGGAAGGGTTAGGGTTAGGGTTAGGGATGAAAGCACATAGGAGAAAGAGATATTCTTAAATAACTTTTTTTGTGAAGGTCGGAGAGACTTGCAAGTAGGCTCTACCCCCACTAAATGGGGTAGCACGCATCGATCAGTACCATCCTTGAGCTTCTCCGACTTTCGGAAGGGTTAGGGTTAGGGTTAGGGATGAAAGCACATAGGAGAAAGAGATATTCTTGAATAACTTTTTTTGTGAAGGTCGGAGAGACTTGCAAGTAGGCTCTACCCCCACTAAATGGGGTAGCGCGCATCGATCGGTACCATCCTTGAGCTTCTCCGACTTTCGGAAGGGTTAGGGTTAGGGTTAGGGATGAAAGCACATAGGAGAAAGAGATATTCTTGAATAACTTTTTTTGTGAAGGTCGGAGAGACTTGCAAGTAGGCTCTACCCCCACTAAATGGGGTAGCGCGCATCGATCGGTACCATCCTTGAGCTTCTCCGACTTTCGGAAGGGTTAGGGTTAGGGTTAGGGATGAAAGCACATAGGAGAAAGAGATATTCTTGAATAACTTTTTTTGTGAAGGTCGGAGAGACTTGGAAAGTGGTTGCATCTGGACTAATTTGGGTCCTGCGGATCGATTGGTACCATCCCCGAGCTTGTACGACCTTCGGAAGAGGTCGACCGACGAAATTCCCCCAAATCTGAGGAGATATTCTTGAATAACTTTTTTTGTGAAGGTCGGAGAGACTTGCAAGTAGGCTTTACCCCCACTAAATGGGGTAGCGCGCATCGATCGGTACCATCCTTGAGCTTCTCCGACTTTCGGAAGGGTTAGGGTTAGGGTTAGGGATGAAAGCACATAGGAGAAAGAGATATTCTTGAATAACGTTTTTTGTGAAGGTCGGAGAGACTTGCAAGTAGGCTCTACCCCCACTAAATGGGGTAGCGCGCATCGATCGGTACCATCCTTGAGCTTCTCCGACTTTCGGAAGGGTTAGGGTTAGGGTTAGGGATGAAAGCACATAGGAGAAAGAGATATTCTTGAATAACTTTTTTTGTGAAGGTCGGAGAGACTTGGAAAGTGGTTGCATCTGGACTAATTTGGGTCCTGCGGATCGATTGGTACCATCCCCGAGCTTGTACGACCTTCGGAAGAGGTCGACCGACGAAATTCCCCCAAATCTGAGGAGATATTCTTGAATAACTTTTTTTGTGAAGGTCGGAGAGACTTGCAAGTAGGCTCTACCCCCACTAAATGGGGTTGCGCGCATCGACCAGTACCATCCTTGAGCTTCTCCGACTTTCGGAAGGGTTAGGGTTAGGGTTAGGGATGAAAGCACATAGGAGAAAGAGATATTCTTGAATAACTTTTTTTGTGAAGGTCGGAAAGACTTGCAAGTAGGCTCTACCCCCACTAAATGGGGTAGCGCGCATCGATCGGTACCATCCTTGAGCTTCTCCGACTTTCGGAAGGGTTAGGGTTAGGGTTAGGGATGAAAGCACATAGGAGAAAGAGATATTCTTGAATAACTTTTTTTGTGAAGGTCGGAGAGACTTGCAAGTAGGCTCTACCCCCACTAAATGGGGTAGCGCGCATCGATCGGTACCATCCTTGAGCTTCTCCGACTTTCGGAAGGGTTAGGGTTAGGGTTAGGGATGAAAGCACATAGGAGAAAGAGATATTCTTGAATAACTTTTTTTGTGAAGGTCGGAGAGACTTGGAAAGTGGTTGCATCTGGACTAATTTGGGTCCTGCGGATCGATTGGTACCATCCCCGAGCTTGTACGACCTTCGAAAGAGGTCGACCGACGAAATTCCCCCAAATCTGAGGAGATATTCTTGAATAACTTTTTTTGTGAAGGTCGGAAAGACTTGCAAGTAGGCTCTACCCCCACTAAATGGGGTAGCGCGCATCGATCGGTACCATCCTTGAGCTTCTCCGACTTTCGGAAGGGTTAGGGTTAGGGTTAGGGATGAAAGCACATAGGAGAAAGAGATATTCTTGAATAACTTTTTTTGTGAAGGTCGGAGAGACTTGCAAGTAGGCTCTACCCCCACTAAATGGGGTAGCGCGCATCGATCGGTACCATCCTTGAGCTTCTCCGACTTTCGGAAGGGTTAGGGTTAGGGTTAGGGATGAAAGCACATAGGAGAAAGAGATATTCTTGAATAACTTTTTTTGTGAAGGTCGGAGAGACTTGGAAAGTGGTTGCATCTGGACTAATTTGGGTCCTGCGGATCGATTGGTACCATCCCCGAGCTTGTACGACCTTCGGAAGAGGTCGACCGACGAAATTCCCCCAAATCTGAGGAGATATTCTTGAATAACTTTTTTTGTGAAGGTCGGAGAGACTTGCAAGTAGGCTCTACCCCCACTAAATGGGGTAGCGCGCATCGATCGGTACCATCCTTGAGCTTCTCCGACTTTCGGAAGGGTTAGGGTTAGGGTTAGGGATGAAAGCACATAGGAGAAAGAGATATTCTTGAATAACTTTTTTTGTGAAGGTCGGAGAGACTTGGAAAGTGGTTGCATCTGGACTAATTTGGGTCCTGCGGATCGATTGGTACCATCCCCGAGCTTGTACGACCTTCGAAAGAGGTCGACCGACGAAATTCCCCCAAATCTGAGGAGATATTCTTGAATAACTTTTTTTGTGAAGGTCGGAGAGACTTGGAAGTAGGCTCTACCCCCACTAAATGGGGTTGCGCGCATCGATCGGTACCATCCTTGAGCTTCTCCGACTTTCGGAAGGGTTAGGGTTAGGGTTAGGGATGAAAGCACATAGGAGAAAGAGATATTCTTGAATAACTTTTTTTGTGAAGGTCGGAGAGACTTGCAAGTAGGCTCTACCCCCACTAAATGGGGTAGCACGCATCGATCGGTACCATCCTTGAGCTTCTCCGACTTTCGGAAGGGTTAGGGTTAGGGTTAGGGATGAAAGCACATAGGAGAAAGAGATATTCTTGAATAACTTTTTTTGTGAAGGTCGGAGAGACTTGGAAAGTGGTTGCATCTGGACTAATTTGGGTCCTGCGGATCGATTGGTACCATCCCCGAGCTTGTACGACCTTCGGAAGAGGTCGACCGACGAAATTCCCCCAAATCTGAGGAGATATTCTTGAATAACTTTTTTTGTGAAGGTCGGAGAGACTTGCAAGTAGGCTCTACCCCCACTAAATGGGGTTGCGCGCATCGATCGGTACCATCCTTGAGCTTCTCCGACTTTCGGAAGGGTTAGGGTTAGGGTTAGGGATGAAAGCACATAGGAGAAAGAGATATTCTTGAATAACTTTTTTTGTGAAGGTCGGAGAGACTTGCAAGTAGGCTCTACCCCCACTAAATGGGGTAGCGCGCATCGATCGGTACCATCCTGGAGCTTCTCCGACTTTCGGAAGGGTTAGGGTTAGGGATGAAAGCACATAGGAGAAAGAGATATTCTTGAATAACTTTTTTTGTGAAGGTCGGAGAGACTTGCAAGTAGGCTCTACCCCCACTAAATGGGGTAGCGCGCATCGATCGGTACCATCCTTGAGCTTCTCCGACTTTCGGAAGGGTTAGGGTTAGGGTTAGGGATGAAAGCACATAGGAGAAAGAGATATTCTTGAATAACTTTTTTTGTGAAGGTCGGAGAGACTTGGAAAGTGGTTGCATCTGGACTAATTTGGGTCCTGCGGATCGATTGGTACCATCCCCGAGCTTGTACGACCTTCGGAAGAGGTCGACCGACGAAATTCCCCCAAATCTGAGGAGATATTCTTGAATAACTTTTTTTGTGAAGGTCGGAGAGACTTGCAAGTAGGCTTTACCCCCACTAAATGGGGTAGCGCGCATCGATCGGTACCATCCTTGAGCTTCTCCGACTTTCGGAAGGGTTAGGGTTAGGGTTAGGGATGAAAGCACATAGGAGAAAGAGATATTCTTGAATAACGTTTTTTGTGAAGGTCGGAGAGACTTGCAAGTAGGCTCTACCCCCACTAAATGGGGTAGCGCGCATCGATCGGTACCATCCTTGAGCTTCTCCGACTTTCGGAAGGGTTAGGGTTAGGGTTAGGGATGAAAGCACATAGGAGAAAGAGATATTCTTGAATAACTTTTTTTGTGAAGGTCGGAGAGACTTGGAAAGTGGTTGCATCTGGACTAATTTGGGTCCTGCGGATCGATTGGTACCATCCCCGAGCTTGTACGACCTTCGGAAGAGGTCGACCGACGAAATTCCCCCAAATCTGAGGAGATATTCTTGAATAACTTTTTTTGTGAAGGTCGGAGAGACTTGCAAGTAGGCTCTACCCCCACTAAATGGGGTTGCGCGCATCGACCAGTACCATCCTTGAGCTTCTCCGACTTTCGGAAGGGTTAGGGTTAGGGTTAGGGATGAAAGCACATAGGAGAAAGAGATATTCTTGAATAACTTTTTTTGTGAAGGTCGGAAAGACTTGCAAGTAGGCTCTACCCCCACTAAATGGGGTAGCGCGCATCGATCGGTACCATCCTTGAGCTTCTCCGACTTTCGGAAGGGTTAGGGTTAGGGTTAGGGATGAAAGCACATAGGAGAAAGAGATATTCTTGAATAACTTTTTTTGTGAAGGTCGGAGAGACTTGCAAGTAGGCTCTACCCCCACTAAATGGGGTAGCGCGCATCGATCGGTACCATCCTTGAGCTTCTCCGACTTTCGGAAGGGTTAGGGTTAGGGTTAGGGATGAAAGCACATAGGAGAAAGAGATATTCTTGAATAACTTTTTTTGTGAAGGTCGGAGAGACTTGGAAAGTGGTTGCATCTGGACTAATTTGGGTCCTGCGGATCGATTGGTACCATCCCCGAGCTTGTACGACCTTCGAAAGAGGTCGACCGACGAAATTCCCCCAAATCTGAGGAGATATTCTTGAATAACTTTTTTTGTGAAGGTCGGAAAGACTTGCAAGTAGGCTCTACCCCCACTAAATGGGGTAGCGCGCATCGATCGGTACCATCCTTGAGCTTCTCCGACTTTCGGAAGGGTTAGGGTTAGGGTTAGGGATGAAAGCACATAGGAGAAAGAGATATTCTTGAATAACTTTTTTTGTGAAGGTCGGAGAGACTTGCAAGTAGGCTCTACCCCCACTAAATGGGGTAGCGCGCATCGATCGGTACCATCCTTGAGCTTCTCCGACTTTCGGAAGGGTTAGGGTTAGGGTTAGGGATGAAAGCACATAGGAGAAAGAGATATTCTTGAATAACTTTTTTTGTGAAGGTCGGAGAGACTTGGAAAGTGGTTGCATCTGGACTAATTTGGGTCCTGCGGATCGATTGGTACCATCCCCGAGCTTGTACGACCTTCGGAAGAGGTCGACCGACGAAATTCCCCCAAATCTGAGGAGATATTCTTGAATAACTTTTTTTGTGAAGGTCGGAGAGACTTGCAAGTAGGCTCTACCCCCACTAAATGGGGTAGCGCGCATCGATCGGTACCATCCTTGAGCTTCTCCGACTTTCGGAAGGGTTAGGGTTAGGGTTAGGGATGAAAGCACATAGGAGAAAGAGATATTCTTGAATAACTTTTTTTGTGAAGGTCGGAGAGACTTGGAAAGTGGTTGCATCTGGACTAATTTGGGTCCTGCGGATCGATTGGTACCATCCCCGAGCTTGTACGACCTTCGAAAGAGGTCGACCGACGAAATTCCCCCAAATCTGAGGAGATATTCTTGAATAACTTTTTTTGTGAAGGTCGGAGAGACTTGGAAGTAGGCTCTACCCCCACTAAATGGGGTTGCGCGCATCGATCGGTACCATCCTTGAGCTTCTCCGACTTTCGGAAGGGTTAGGGTTAGGGTTAGGGATGAAAGCACATAGGAGAAAGA
Organism: Limanda limanda; assembly: GCF_963576545.1. Lineage (NCBI taxonomy): Eukaryota > Metazoa > Chordata > Actinopteri > Pleuronectiformes > Pleuronectidae > Limanda > Limanda limanda. The sequence continues at coordinate 99,979 of NW_026870435.1, forward strand.
GATATTCTTGAATAACTTTTTTTGTGAAGGTCGGAGAGACTTGCAAGTAGGCTCTACCCCCACTAAATGGGGTAGCACGCATCGATCGGTACCATCCTTGAGCTTCTCCGACTTTCGGAAGGGTTAGGGTTAGGGTTAGGGATGAAAGCACATAGGAGAAAGAGATATTCTTGAATAACTTTTTTTGTGAAGGTCGGAGAGACTTGGAAAGTGGTTGCATCTGGACTAATTTGGGTCCTGCGGATCGATTGGTACCATCCCCGAGCTTGTACGACCTTCGGAAGAGGTCGACCGACGAAATTCCCCCAAATCTGAGGAGATATTCTTGAATAACTTTTTTTGTGAAGGTCGGAGAGACTTGCAAGTAGGCTCTACCCCCACTAAATGGGGTTGCGCGCATCGATCGGTACCATCCTTGAGCTTCTCCGACTTTCGGAAGGGTTAGGGTTAGGGTTAGGGATGAAAGCACATAGGAGAAAGAGATATTCTTGAATAACTTTTTTTGTGAAGGTCGGAGAGACTTGCAAGTAGGCTCTACCCCCACTAAATGGGGTAGCGCGCATCGATCGGTACCATCCTGGAGCTTCTCCGACTTTCGGAAGGGTTAGGGTTAGGGATGAAAGCACATAGGAGAAAGAGATATTCTTGAATAACTTTTTTTGTGAAGGTCGGAGAGACTTGGAAAGTGGTTGCATCTGGACTAATTTGGGTCCTGCGGATCGATTGGTACCATCCCCGAGCTTGTACGACCTTCGAAAGAGGTCGACCGACGAAATTCCCCCAAATCTGAGGAGATATTCTTGAATAACTTTTTTTGTGAAGGTCGGAGAGACTTGCAAGTAGGCTCTACCCCCACTAAATGGGGTTGCGCGCATCGATCGGTACCATCCTTGAGCTTCTCCGACTTTCGGAAGGGTTAGGGTTAGGGTTAGGGATGAAAGCACATAGGAGAAAGAGATATTCTTGAATAACTTTTTTTGTGAAGGTCGGAGAGACTTGCAAGTAGGCTCTACCCCCACTAAATGGGGTAGCGCGCATCGATCGGTACCATCCTTGAGCTTCTCCGACTTTCGGAAGGGTTAGGGTTAGGGTTAGGGATGAAAGCACATAGGAGAAAGAGATATTCTTGAATAACTTTTTTTGTGAAGGTCGGAGAGACTTGGAAAGTGGTTGCATCTGGACTAATTTGGGTCCTGCGGATCGATTGGTACCATCCCCGAGCTTGTACGACCTTCGGAAGAGGTCGACCGACGAAATTCCCCCAAATCTGAGGAGATATTCTTGAATAACTTTTTTTGTGAAGGTCGGAGAGACTTGCAAGTAGGCTCTACCCCCACTAAATGGGGTTGCGCGCATCGATCGGTACCATCCTTGAGCTTCTCCGACTTTCGGAAGGGTTAGGGTTAGGGTTAGGGATGAAAGCACATAGGAGAAAGAGATATTCTTGAATAACTTTTTTTGTGAAGGTCGGAGAGACTTGCAAGTAGGCTCTACCCCCACTAAATGGGGTAGCGCGCATCGATCGGTACCATCCTGGAGCTTCTCCGACTTTCGGAAGGGTTAGGGTTAGGGATGAAAGCACATAGGAGAAAGAGATATTCTTGAATAACTTTTTTTGTGAAGGTCGGAGAGACTTGGAAAGTGGTTGCATCTGGACTAATTTGGGTCCTGCGGATCGATTGGTACCATCCCCGAGCTTGTACGACCTTCGAAAGAGGTCGACCGACGAAATTCCCCCAAATCTGAGGAGATATTCTTGAATAACTTTTTTTGTGAAGGTCGGAGAGACTTGCAAGTAGGCTCTACCCCCACTAAATGGGGTTGCGCGCATCGATCGGTACCATCCTTGAGCTTCTCCGACTTTCGGAAGGGTTAGGGTTAGGGTTAGGGATGAAAGCACATAGGAGAAAGAGATATTCTTGAATAACTTTTTTTGTGAAGGTCGGAGAGACTTGCAAGTAGGCTCTACCCCCACTAAATGGGGTAGCGCGCATCGATCGGTACCATCCTTGAGCTTCTCCGACTTTCGGAAGGGTTAGGGTTAGGGTTAGGGATGAAAGCACATAGGAGAAAGAGATATTCTTGAATAACTTTTTTTGTGAAGGTCGGAGAGACTTGGAAAGTGGTTGCATCTGGACTAATTTGGGTCCTGCGGATCGATTGGTACCATCCCCGAGCTTGTACGACCTTCGGAAGAGGTCGACCGACGAAATTCCCCCAAATCTGAGGAGATATTCTTGAATAACTTTTTTTGTGAAGGTCGGAGAGACTTGCAAGTAGGCTCTACCCCCACTAAATGGGGTAGCGCGCATCGATCGGTACCATCCTTGAGCTTCTCCGACTTTCGGAAGGGTTAGGGTTAGGGTTAGGGATGAAAGCACATAGGAGAAAGAGATATTCTTGAATAACTTTTTTTGTGAAGGTCGGAGAGACTTGGAAAGTGGTTGCATCTGGACTAAATGGGGTCCTGCGGATCGATTGGTACCATCCCCGAGCTTGTACGACCTTCGAAAGAGGTCGACCGACGAAATTCCCCCAAATCTGAGGAGATATTCTTGAATAACTTTTTTTGTGAAGGTCGGAAAGACTTGCAAGTAGGCTCTACCCCCACTAAATGGGGTAGCGCGCATCGATCGGTACCATCCTTGAGCTTCTCCGACTTTCGGAAGGGTTAGGGTTAGGGTTAGGGATGAAAGCACATAGGAGAAAGAGATATTCTTGAATAACTTTTTTTGTGAAGGTCGGAGAGACTTGCAAGTAGGCTCTACCCCCACTAAATGGGGTAGCGCGCATCGATCGGTACCATCCTTGAGCTTCTCCGACTTTCGGAAGGGTTAGGGTTAGGGTTAGGGATGAAAGCACATAGGAGAAAGAGATATTCTTGAATAACTTTTTTTGTGAAGGTCGGAGAGACTTGGAAAGTGGTTGCATCTGGACTAATTTGGGTCCTGCGGATCGATTGGTACCATCCCCGAGCTTGTACGACCTTCGGAAGAGGTCGACCGACGAAATTCCCCCAAATCTGAGGAGATATTCTTGAATAACTTTTTTTGTGAAGGTCGGAGAGACTTGCAAGTAGGCTCTACCCCCACTAAATGGGGTAGCGCGAATCGATCGGTACCATCCTTGAGCTTCTCCGACTTTCGGAAGGGTTAGGGTTAGGGTTAGGGATGAAAGCACATAGGAGAAAGAGATATTCTTGAATAACTTTTTTTGTGAAGGTCGGAGAGACTTGGAAAGTGGTTGCATCTGGACTAATTTGGGTCCTGCGGATCGATTGGTACCATCCCCGAGCTTGTACGACCTTTGAAAGAGGTCGACCGACGAAATTCCCCCAAATCTGAGGAGATATTCTTGAATAACTTTTTTTGTGAAGGTCGGAGAGACTTGGAAGTAGGCTCTACCCCCACTAAATGGGGTTGCGCACATCGATCGGTACCATCCTTGAGCTTCTCCGACTTTCGGAAGGGTTAGGGTTAGGGTTAGGGATGAAAGCACATAGGAGAAAGAGATATTCTTGAATAACTTTTTTTGTGAAGGTCGGAGAGACTTGCAAGTAGGCTCTACCCCCACTAAATGGGGTAGCACGCATCGATCGGTACCATCCTTGAGCTTCTCCGACTTTCGGAAGGGTTAGGGTTAGGGTTAGGGATGAAAGCACATAGGAGAAAGAGATATTCTTGAATAACTTTTTTTGTGAAGGTCGGAGAGACTTGAAAAGTGGTTGCATCTGGACTAATTTGGGTCCTGCGGATCGATTGGTACCATCCCCGAGCTTGTACGACCTTCGGAAGAGGTCGACCGACGAAATTCCCCCAAATCTGAGGAGATATTCTTGAATAACTTTTTTTGTGAAGGTCGGAGAGACTTGCAAGTAGGCTCTACCCCCACTAAATGGGGTTGCGCGCATCGATCGGTACCATCCTTGAGCTTCTCCGACTTTCGGAAGGGTTAGGGTTAGGGTTAGGGATGAAAGCACATAGGAGAAAGAGATATTCTTGAATAACTTTTTTTGTGAAGGTCGGAGAGACTTGCAAGTAGGCTCTACCCCCACTAAATGGGGTAGCGCGCATCGATCGGTACCATCTTGGAGCTTCTCCGACTTTCGGAAGGGTTAGGGTTAGGGATGAAAGCACATAGGAGAAAGAGATATTCTTGAATAACTTTTTTTGTGAAGGTCGGAGAGACTTGGAAAGTGGTTGCATCTGGACTAATTTGGGTCCTGCGGATCGATTGGTACCATCCCCGAGCTTGTACGACCTTCGAAAGAGGTCGACCGACGAAATTCCCCCAAATCTGAGGAGATATTCTTGAATAACTTTTTTTGTGAAGGTCGGAGAGACTTTCAAGTAGGCTCTACCCCCACTAAATGGGGTTGCGCGCATCGATCGGTACCATCCTTGAGCTTCTCCGACTTTCGGAAGGGTTAGGGTTAGGGTTAGGGATGAAAGCACATAGGAGAAAGAGATATTCTTGAATAACTTTTTTTGTGAAGGTCGGAGAGACTTGCAAGTAGGCTCTACCCCCACTAAATGGGGTAGCGCGCATCGATCGGTACCATCCTTGAGCTTCTCCGACTTTCGGAAGGGTTAGGGTTAGGGTTAGGGATGAAAGCACATAGGAGAAAGAGATATTCTTGAATAACTTTTTTTGTGAAGGTCGGAGAGACTTGGAAAGTGGTTGCATCTGGACTAATTTGGGTCCTGCGGATCGATTGGTACCATCCCCGAGCTTGTACGACCTTCGGAAGAGGTCGACCGACGAAATTCCCCCAAATCTGAGGAGATATTCTTGAATAACTTTTTTTGTGAAGGTCGGAGAGACTTGCAAGTAGGCTCTACCCCCACTAAATGGGGTTGCGCGCATCGATCGGTACCATCCTTGAGCTTCTCCGACTTTCGGAAGGGCTAGGGTTAGGGTTAGGGATGAAAGCACATAGGAGAAAGAGATATTCTTGAATAACTTTTTTTGTGAAGGTCGGAGAGACTTGCAAGTAGGCTCTACCCCCACTAAATGGGGTAGCGCGCATCGATCGGTACCATCCTTGAGCTTCTCCGACTTTCGGAAGGGTTAGGGTTAGGGTTAGGGATGAAAGCACATAGGAGAAAGAGATATTCTTGAATAACTTTTTTTGTGAAGGTCGGAGAGACTTGGAAAGTGGTTGCATCTGGACTAATTTGGGTCCTGCGGATCGATTGGTACCATCCCCGAGCTTGTACGACCTTCGAAAGAGGTCGACCGACGAAATTCCCCCAAATCTGAGGAGATATTCTTGAATAACTTTTTTTTGAAGGTCGGAGAGACTTGCAAGTAGGCTCTACCCCCACTAAATGGGGTTGCGCGCATCGATCGGTACCATCCTTGAGCTTCTCCGACTTTCGGAAGGGTTAGGGTTAGGGTTAGGGATGAAAGCACATAGGAGAAAGAGATATTCTTGAATAACTTTTTTTGTGAAGGTCGGAGAGACTTGCAAGTAGGCTCTACCCCCACTAAATGGGGTAGCACGCATCGATCGGTACCATCCTTGAGCTTCTCCGACTTTCGGAAGGGTTAGGGTTAGGGTTAGGGATGAAAGCACATAGGAGAAAGAGATATTCTTGAATAACTTTTTTTGTGAAGGTCGGAGAGACTTGCAAGTAGGCTCTACCCCCACTAAATGGGGTAGCGCGCATCGATCGGTACCATCCTTGAGCTTCTCCGACTTTCGGAAGGGTTAGGGTTAGGGTTAGGGATGAAAGCACATAGGAGAAAGAGATATTCTTGAATAACTTTTTTTGTGAAGGTCGGAGAGACTTGCAAGTAGGCTCTACCCCCACTAAATGGGGTAGCGCGCATCGATCGGTACCATCCTTGAGCTTCTCCGACTTTCGGAAGGGTTAGGGTTAGGGTTAGGGATGAAAGCACATAGGAGAAAGAGATATTCTTGAATAACTTTTTTTGTGAAGGTCGGAGAGACTTGGAAAGTGGTTGCATCTGGACTAATTTGGGTCCTGCGGATCGATTGGTACCATCCCCGAGCTTGTACGACCTTCGGAAGAGGTCGACCGACGAAATTCCCCCAAATCTGAGGAGATATTCTTGAATAACTTTTTTTGTGAAGGTCGGAGAGACTTGCAAGTAGGCTTTACCCCCACTAAATGGGGTAGCGCGCATCGATCGGTACCATCCTTGAGCTTCTCCGACTTTCGGAAGGGTTAGGGTTAGGGATGAAAGCACATAGGAGAAAGAGATATTCTTGAATAACGTTTTTTGTGAAGGTCGGAGAGACTTGCAAGTAGGCTCTACCCCCACTAAATGGGGTAGCGCGCATCGATCGGTACCATCCTTGAGCTTCTCCGACTTTCGGAAGGGTTAGGGTTAGGGTTAGGGATGAAAGCACATAGGAGAAAGAGATATTCTTGAATAACTTTTTTTGTGAAGGTCGGAGAGACTTGGAAAGTGGTTGCATCTGGACTAATTTGGGTCCTGCGGATCGATTGGTACCATCCCCGAGCTTGTACGACCTTCGGAAGAGGTCGACCGACGAAATTCCCCCAAATCTGAGGAGATATTCTTGAATAACTTTTTTTGTGAAGGTCGGAGAGACTTGCAAGTAGGCTCTACCCCCACTAAATGGGGTAGCGCGCATCGATCGGTACCATCCTTGAGCTTCTCCGACTTTCGGAAGGGTTAGGGTTAGGGTTAGGGATGAAAGCACATAGGAGAAAGAGATATTCTTGAATAACTTTTTTTGTGAAGGTCCGAGAGACTTGCAAGTAGGCTCTACCCCCACTAAATGGGGTAGCGCGCATCGATCGGTACCATCCTTGAGCTTCTCCGACTTTCGGAAGGGTTAGGGTTAGGGTTAGGGATGAAAGCACATAGGAGAAAGAGATATTCTTGAATAACTTTTTTTGTGAAGGTCGGAGAGACTTGGAAAGTGGTTGCATCTGGACTAATTTGGGTCCTGCGGATCGATTGGTACCATCCCCGAGCTTGTACGACCTTCGGAAGAGGTCGACCGACGAAATTCCCCCAAATCTGAGGAGATATTCTTGAATAACTTTTTTTGTGAAGGTCGGAGAGACTTGCAAGTAGGCTCTACCCCCACTAAATGGGGTTGCGCGCATCGACCAGTACCATCCTTGAGCTTCTCCGACTTTCGGAAGGGTTAGGGTTAGGGTTAGGGATGAAAGCACATAGGAGAAAGAGATATTCTTGAATAACTTTTTTTGTGAAGGTCGGAAAGACTTGCAAGTAGGCTCTACCCCCACTAAATGGGGTAGCGCGCATCGATCGGTACCATCCTTGAGCTTCTCCGACTTTCGGAAGGGTTAGGGTTAGGGTTAGGGATGAAAGCACATAGGAGAAAGAGATATTCTTGAATAACTTTTTTTGTGAAGGTCGGAGAGACTTGCAAGTAGGCTCTACCCCCACTAAATGGGGTAGCGCGCATCGATCGGTACCATCCTTGAGCTTCTCCGACTTTCGGAAGGGTTAGGGTTAGGGTTAGGGATGAAAGCACATAGGAGAAAGAGATATTCTTGAATAACTTTTTTTGTGAAGGTCGGAGAGACTTGGAAAGTGGTTGCATCTGGACTAATTTGGGTCCTGCGGATCGATTGGTACCATCCCCGAGCTTGTACGACCTTCGAAAGAGGTCGACCGACGAAATTCCCCCAAATCTGAGGAGATATTCTTGAATAACTTTTTTTGTGAAGGTCGGAAAGACTTGCAAGTAGGCTCTACCCCCACTAAATGGGGTAGCGCGCATCGATCGGTACCATCCTTGAGCTTCTCCGACTTTCGGAAGGGTTAGGGTTAGGGTTAGGGATGAAAGCACATAGGAGAAAGAGATATTCTTGAATAACTTTTTTTGTGAAGGTCGGAGAGACTTGCAAGTAGGCTCTACCCCCACTAAATGGGGTAGCGCGCATCGATCGGTACCATCCTTGAGCTTCTCCGACTTTCGGAAGGGTTAGGGTTAGGGTTAGGGATGAAAGCACATAGGAGAAAGAGATATTCTTGAATAACTTTTTTTGTGAAGGTCGGAGAGACTTGGAAAGTGGTTGCATCTGGACTAATTTGGGTCCTGCGGATCGATTGGTACCATCCCCGAGCTTGTACGACCTTCGGAAGAGGTCGACCGACGAAATTCCCCCAAATCTGAGGAGATATTCTTGAATAACTTTTTTTGTGAAGGTCGGAGAGACTTGCAAGTAGGCTCTACCCCCACTAAATGGGGTAGCGCGCATCGATCGGTACCATCCTTGAGCTTCTCCGACTTTCGGAAGGGTTAGGGTTAGGGTTAGGGATGAAAGCACATAGGAGAAAGAGATATTCTTGAATAACTTTTTTTGTGAAGGTCGGAGAGACTTGGAAAGTGGTTGCATCTGGACTAATTTGGGTCCTGCGGATCGATTGGTACCATCCCCGAGCTTGTACGACCTTCGAAAGAGGTCGACCGACGAAATTCCCCCAAATCTGAGGAGATATTCTTGAATAACTTTTTTTGTGAAGGTCGGAGAGACTTGGAAGTAGGCTCTACCCCCACTAAATGGGGTTGCGCGCATCGATCGGTACCATCCTTGAGCTTCTCCGACTTTCGGAAGGGTTAGGGTTAGGGATGAAAGCACATAGGAGAAAGAGATATTCTTGAATAACTTTTTTTGTGAAGGTCGGAGAGACTTGCAAGTAGGCTCTACCCCCACTAAATGGGGTAGCGCGCATCGATCGGTACCATCCTTGAGCTTCTCCGACTTTCGGAAGGGTTAGGGTTAGGGTTAGGGATGAAAGCACATAGGAGAAAGAGATATTCTTGAATAACTTTTTTTGTGAAGGTCGGAGAGACTTGGAAAGTGGTTGCATCTGGACTAATTTGGGTCCTGCGGATCGATTGGTACCATCCCCGAGCTTGTACGACCTTCGGAAGAGGTCGACCGACGAAATTCCCCCAAATCTGAGGAGATATTCTTGAATAACTTTTTTTGTGAAGGTCGGAGAGACTTGCAAGTAGGCTCTACCCCCACTAAATGGGGTAGCGCGCATCGATCGGTACCATCCTTGAGCTTCTCCGACTTTCGGAAGGGTTAGGGTTAGGGTTAGGGATGAAAGCACATAGGAGAAAGAGATATTCTTGAATAACTTTTTTTGTGAAGGTCGGAGAGACTTGGAAAGTGGTTGCATCTGGACTAATTTGGGTCCTGCGGATCGATTGGTACCATCCCCGAGCTTGTACGACCTTTGAAAGAGGTCGACCGACGAAATTCCCCCAAATCTGAGGAGATATTCTTGAATAACTTTTTTTGTGAAGGTCGGAGAGACTTGGAAGTAGGCTCTACCCCCACTAAATGGGGTTGCGCGCATCGATCGGTACCATCCTTGAGCTTCTCCGACTTTCGGAAGGGTTAGGGTTAGGGTTAGGGATGAAAGCACATAGGAGAAAGAGATATTCTTGAATAACTTTTTTTGTGAAGGTCGGAGAGACTTGCAAGTAGGCTCTACCCCCACTAAATGGGGTAGCACGCATCGATCGGTACCATCCTTGAGCTTCTCCGACTTTCGGAAGGGTTAGGGTTAGGGTTAGGGATGAAAGCACATAGGAGAAAGAGATATTCTTGAATAACTTTTTTTGTGAAGGTCGGAGAGACTTGGAAAGTGGTTGCATCTGGACTAATTTGGGTCCTGCGGATCGATTGGTACCATCCCCGAGCTTGTACGACCTTCGGAAGAGGTCGACCGACGAAATTCCCCCAAATCTGAGGAGATATTCTTGAATAACTTTTTTTGTGAAGGTCGGAGAGACTTGCAAGTAGGCTCTACCCCCACTAAATGGGGTTGCGCGCATCGATCGGTACCATCCTTGAGCTTCTCCGACTTTCGGAAGGGTTAGGGTTAGGGTTAGGGATGAAAGCACATAGGAGAAAGAGATATTCTTGAATAACTTTTTTTGTGAAGGTCGGAGAGACTTGCAAGTAGGCTCTACCCCCACTAAATGGGGTAGCGCGCATCGATCGGTACCATCCTGGAGCTTCTCCGACTTTCGGAAGGGTTAGGGTTAGGGATGAAAGCACATAGGAGAAAGAGATATTCTTGAATAACTTTTTTTGTGAAGGTCGGAGAGACTTGGAAAGTGGTTGCATCTGGACTAATTTGGGTCCTGCGGATCGATTGGTACCATCCCCGAGCTTGTACGACCTTCGAAAGAGGTCGACCGACGAAATTCCCCCAAATCTGAGGAGATATTCTTGAATAACTTTTTTTGTGAAGGTCGGAGAGACTTGCAAGTAGGCTCTACCCCCACTAAATGGGGTTGCGCGCATCGATCGGTACCATCCTTGAGCTTCTCCGACTTTCGGAAGGGTTAGGGTTAGGGTTAGGGATGAAAGCACATAGGAGAAAGAGATATTCTTGAATAACTTTTTTTGTGAAGGTCGGAGAGACTTGCAAGTAGGCTCTACCCCCACTAAATGGGGTAGCGCGCATCGATCGGTACCATCCTTGAGCTTCTCCGACTTTCGGAAGGGTTAGGGTTAGGGTTAGGGATGAAAGCACATAGGAGAAAGAGATATTCTTGAATAACTTTTTTTGTGAAGGTCGGAGAGACTTGGAAAGTGGTTGCATCTGGACTAATTTGGGTCCTGCGGATCGATTGGTACCATCCCCGAGCTTGTACGACCTTCGGAAGAGGTCGACCGACGAAATTCCCCCAAATCTGAGGAGATATTCTTGAATAACTTTTTTTGTGAAGGTCGGAGAGACTTGCAAGTAGGCTCTACCCCCACTAAATGGGGTTGCGCGCATCGATCGGTACCATCCTTGAGCTTCTCCGACTTTCGGAAGGGCTAGGGTTAGGGTTAGGGATGAAAGCACATAGGAGAAAGAGATATTCTTGAATAACTTTTTTTGTGAAGGTCGGAGAGACTTGCAAGTAGGCTCTACCCCCACTAAATGGGGTAGCGCGCATCGATCAATACCATCCTTGAGCTTCTCCGACTTTCGGAAGGGTTAGGGTTAGGGTTAGGGATGAAAGCACATAGGAGAAAGAGATATTCTTGAATAACTTTTTTTGTGAAGGTCGGAGAGACTTGGAAAGTGGTTGCATCTGGACTAATTTGGGTCCTGCGGATCGATTGGTACCATCCCCGAGCTTGTACGACCTTCGAAAGAGGTCGACCGACGAAATTCCCCCAAATCTGAGGAGATATTCTTGAATAACTTTTTTTTGAAGGTCGGAGAGACTTGCAAGTAGGCTCTACCCCCACTAAATGGGGTTGCGCGCATCGATCGGTACCATCCTTGAGCTTCTCCGACTTTCGGAAGGGTTAGGGTTAGGGTTAGGGATGAAAGCACATAGGAGAAAGAGATATTCTTGAATAACTTTTTTTGTGAAGGTCGGAGAGACTTGCAAGTAGGCTCTACCCCCACTAAATGGGGTAGCACGCATCGATCGGTACCATCCTTGAGCTTCTCCGACTTTCGGAAGGGTTAGGGTTAGGGTTAGGGATGAAAGCACATAGGAGAAAGAGATATTCTTGAATAACTTTTTTTGTGAAGGTCGGAGAGACTTGCAAGTAGGCTCTACCCCCACTAAATGGGGTAGCGCGCATCGATCGGTACCATCCTTGAGCTTCTCCGACTTTCGGAAGGGTTAGGGTTAGGGTTAGGGATGAAAGCACATAGGAGAAAGAGATATTCTTGAATAACTTTTTTTGTGAAGGTCGGAGAGACTTGGAAAGTGGTTGCATCTGGACTAATTTGGGTCCTGCGGATCGATTGGTACCATCCCCGAGCTTGTACGACCTTCGGAAGAGGTCGACCGACGAAATTCCCCCAAATCTGAGGAGATATTCTTGAATAACTTTTTTTGTGAAGGTCGGAGAGACTTGCAAGTAGGCTTTACCCCCACTAAATGGGGTAGCGCGCATCGATCGGTACCATCCTTGAGCTTCTCCGACTTTCGGAAGGGTTAGGGTTAGGGTTAGGGATGAAAGCACATAGGAGAAAGAGATATTCTTGAATAACGTTTTTTGTGAAGGTCGGAGAGACTTGCAAGTAGGCTCTACCCCCACTAAATGGGGTAGCGCGCATCGATCGGTACCATCCTTGAGCTTCTCCGACTTTCGGAAGGGTTAGGGTTAGGGTTAGGGATGAAAGCACATAGGAGAAAGAGATATTCTTGAATAACTTTTTTTGTGAAGGTCGGAGAGACTTGGAAAGTGGTTGCATCTGGACTAATTTGGGTCCTGCGGATCGATTGGTACCATCCCCGAGCTTGTACGACCTTCGGAAGAGGTCGACCGACGAAATTCCCCCAAATCTGAGGAGATATTCTTGAATAACTTTTTTTGTGAAGGTCGGAGAGACTTGCAAGTAGGCTCTACCCCCACTAAATGGGGTAGCGCGCATCGATCGGTACCATCCTTGAGCTTCTCCGACTTTCGGAAGGGTTAGGGTTAGGGTTAGGGATGAAAGCACATAGGAGAAAGAGATATTCTTGAATAACTTTTTTTGTGAAGGTCCGAGAGACTTGGAAAGTGGTTGCATCTGGACTAATTTGGGTCCTGCGGATCGATTGGTACCATCCCCGAGCTTGTACGACCTTCGAAAGAGGTCGACCGACGAAATTCCCCCAAATCTGAGGAGATATTCTTGAATAACTTTTTTTGTGAAGGTCGGAGAGACTTGGAAGTAGGCTCTACCCCCACTAAATGGGGTTGCGCGCATCGATCGGTACCATCCTTGAGCTTCTCCGACTTTCGGAAGGGTTAGGGTTAGGGATGAAAGCACATAGGAGAAAGAGATATTCTTGAATAACTTTTTTTGTGAAGGTCGGAGAGACTTGCAAGTAGGCTCTACCCCCACTAAATGGGGTAGCGCGCATCGATCGGTACCATCCTTGAGCTTCTCCGACTTTCGGAAGGGTTAGGGTTAGGGTTAGGGATGAAAGCACATAGGAGAAAGAGATATTCTTGAATAACTTTTTTTGTGAAGGTCGGAGAGACTTGGAAAGTGGTTGCATCTGGACTAATTTGGGTCCTGCGGATCGATTGGTACCATCCCCGAGCTTGTACGACCTTCGGAAGAGGTCGACCGACGAAATTCCCCCAAATCTGAGGAGATATTCTTGAATAACTTTTTTTGTGAAGGTCGGAGAGACTTGCAAGTAGGCTCTACCCCCACTAAATGGGGTAGCGCGCATCGATCGGTACCATCCTTGAGCTTCTCCGACTTTCGGAAGGGTTAGGGTTAGGGTTAGGGATGAAAGCACATAGGAGAAAGAGATATTCTTGAATAACTTTTTTTGTGAAGGTCGGAGAGACTTGGAAAGTGGTTGCATCTGGACTAATTTGGGTCCTGCGGATCGATTGGTACCATCCCCGAGCTTGTACGACCTTTGAAAGAGGTCGACCGACGAAATTCCCCCAAATCTGAGGAGATATTCTTGAATAACTTTTTTTGTGAAGGTCGGAGAGACTTGGAAGTAGGCTCTACCCCCACTAAATGGGGTTGCGCGCATCGATCGGTACCATCCTTGAGCTTCTCCGACTTTCGGAAGGGTTAGGGTTAGGGTTAGGGATGAAAGCACATAGGAGAAAGAGATATTCTTGAATAACTTTTTTTGTGAAGGTCGGAGAGACTTGCAAGTAGGCTCTACCCCCACTAAATGGGGTAGCACGCATCGATCGGTACCATCCTTGAGCTTCTCCGACTTTCGGAAGGGTTAGGGTTAGGGTTAGGGATGAAAGCACATAGGAGAAAGAGATATTCTTGAATAACTTTTTTTGTGAAGGTCGGAGAGACTTGGAAAGTGGTTGCATCTGGACTAATTTGGGTCCTGCGGATCGATTGGTACCATCCCCGAGCTTGTACGACCTTCGGAAGAGGTCGACCGACGAAATTCCCCCAAATCTGAGGAGATATTCTTGAATAACTTTTTTTGTGAAGGTCGGAGAGACTTGCAAGTAGGCTCTACCCCCACTAAATGGGGTTGCGCGCATCGATCGGTACCATCCTTGAGCTTCTCCGACTTTCGGAAGGGTTAGGGTTAGGGTTAGGGATGAAAGCACATAGGAGAAAGAGATATTCTTGAATAACTTTTTTTGTGAAGGTCGGAGAGACTTGCAAGTAGGCTCTACCCCCACTAAATGGGGTAGCGCGCATCGATCGGTACCATCCTGGAGCTTCTCCGACTTTCGGAAGGGTTAGGGTTAGGGATGAAAGCACATAGGAGAAAGAGATATTCTTGAATAACTTTTTTTGTGAAGGTCGGAGAGACTTGGAAAGTGGTTGCATCTGGACTAATTTGGGTCCTGCGGATCGATTGGTACCATCCCCGAGCTTGTACGACCTTCGAAAGAGGTCGACCGACGAAATTCCCCCAAATCTGAGGAGATATTCTTGAATAACTTTTTTTGTGAAGGTCGGAGAGACTTGCAAGTAGGCTCTACCCCCACTAAATGGGGTTGCGCGCATCGATCGGTACCATCCTTGAGCTTCTCCGACTTTCGGAAGGGTTAGGGTTAGGGTTAGGGATGAAAGCACATAGGAGAAAGAGATATTCTTGAATAACTTTTTTTGTGAAGGTCGGAGAGACTTGCAAGTAGGCTCTACCCCCACTAAATGGGGTAGCGCGCATCGATCGGTACCATCCTTGAGCTTCTCCGACTTTCGGAAGGGTTAGGGTTAGGGTTAGGGATGAAAGCACATAGGAGAAAGAGATATTCTTGAATAACTTTTTTTGTGAAGGTCGGAGAGACTTGGAAAGTGGTTGCATCTGGACTAATTTGGGTCCTGCGGATCGATTGGTACCATCCCCGAGCTTGTACGACCTTCGGAAGAGGTCGACCGACGAAATTCCCCCAAATCTGAGGAGATATTCTTGAATAACTTTTTTTGTGAAGGTCGGAGAGACTTGCAAGTAGGCTCTACCCCCACTAAATGGGGTTGCGCGCATCGATCGGTACCATCCTTGAGCTTCTCCGACTTTCGGAAGGGCTAGGGTTAGGGTTAGGGATGAAAGCACATAGGAGAAAGAGATATTCTTGAATAACTTTTTTTGTGAAGGTCGGAGAGACTTGCAAGTAGGCTCTACCCCCACTAAATGGGGTAGCGCGCATCGATCAATACCATCCTTGAGCTTCTCCGACTTTCGGAAGGGTTAGGGTTAGGGTTAGGGATGAAAGCACATAGGAGAAAGAGATATTCTTGAATAACTTTTTTTGTGAAGGTCGGAGAGACTTGGAAAGTGGTTGCATCTGGACTAATTTGGGTCCTGCGGATCGATTGGTACCATCCCCGAGCTTGTACGACCTTCGAAAGAGGTCGACCGACGAAATTCCCCCAAATCTGAGGAGATATTCTTGAATAACTTTTTTTTGAAGGTCGGAGAGACTTGCAAGTAGGCTCTACCCCCACTAAATGGGGTTGCGCGCATCGATCGGTACCATCCTTGAGCTTCTCCGACTTTCGGAAGGGTTAGGGTTAGGGTTAGGGATGAAAGCACATAGGAGAAAGAGATATTCTTGAATAACTTTTTTTGTGAAGGTCGGAGAGACTTGCAAGTAGGCTCTACCCCCACTAAATGGGGTAGCACGCATCGATCGGTACCATCCTTGAGCTTCTCCGACTTTCGGAAGGGTTAGGGTTAGGGTTAGGGATGAAAGCACATAGGAGAAAGAGATATTCTTGAATAACTTTTTTTGTGAAGGTCGGAGAGACTTGCAAGTAGGCTCTACCCCCACTAAATGGGGTAGCGCGCATCGATCGGT
Source organism: Limanda limanda (assembly GCF_963576545.1). Taxonomy (NCBI): domain Eukaryota; kingdom Metazoa; phylum Chordata; class Actinopteri; order Pleuronectiformes; family Pleuronectidae; genus Limanda; species Limanda limanda. The sequence goes on from NW_026870435.1 coordinate 115,728, forward strand.
ACCATCCTTGAGCTTCTCCGACTTTCGGAAGGGTTAGGGTTAGGGTTAGGGATGAAAGCACATAGGAGAAAGAGATATTCTTGAATAACTTTTTTTGTGAAGGTCGGAGAGACTTGGAAAGTGGTTGCATCTGGACTAATTTGGGTCCTGCGGATCGATTGGTACCATCCCCGAGCTTGTACGACCTTCGGAAGAGGTCGACCGACGAAATTCCCCCAAATCTGAGGAGATATTCTTGAATAACTTTTTTTGTGAAGGTCGGAGAGACTTGCAAGTAGGCTTTACCCCCACTAAATGGGGTAGCGCGCATCGATCGGTACCATCCTTGAGCTTCTCCGACTTTCGGAAGGGTTAGGGTTAGGGTTAGGGATGAAAGCACATAGGAGAAAGAGATATTCTTGAATAACGTTTTTTGTGAAGGTCGGAGAGACTTGCAAGTAGGCTCTACCCCCACTAAATGGGGTAGCGCGCATCGATCGGTACCATCCTTGAGCTTCTCCGACTTTCGGAAGGGTTAGGGTTAGGGTTAGGGATGAAAGCACATAGGAGAAAGAGATATTCTTGAATAACTTTTTTTGTGAAGGTCGGAGAGACTTGGAAAGTGGTTGCATCTGGACTAATTTGGGTCCTGCGGATCGATTGGTACCATCCCCGAGCTTGTACGACCTTCGGAAGAGGTCGACCGACGAAATTCCCCCAAATCTGAGGAGATATTCTTGAATAACTTTTTTTGTGAAGGTCGGAGAGACTTGCAAGTAGGCTCTACCCCCACTAAATGGGGTAGCGCGCATCGATCGGTACCATCCTTGAGCTTCTCCGACTTTCGGAAGGGTTAGGGTTAGGGTTAGGGATGAAAGCACATAGGAGAAAGAGATATTCTTGAATAACTTTTTTTGTGAAGGTCCGAGAGACTTGCAAGTAGGCTCTACCCCCACTAAATGGGGTAGCGCGCATCGATCGGTACCATCCTTGAGCTTCTCCGACTTTCGGAAGGGTTAGGGTTAGGGTTAGGGATGAAAGCACATAGGAGAAAGAGATATTCTTGAATAACTTTTTTTGTGAAGGTCGGAGAGACTTGGAAAGTGGTTGCATCTGGACTAATTTGGGTCCTGCGGATCGATTGGTACCATCCCCGAGCTTGTACGACCTTCGGAAGAGGTCGACCGACGAAATTCCCCCAAATCTGAGGAGATATTCTTGAATAACTTTTTTTGTGAAGGTCGGAGAGACTTGCAAGTAGGCTCTACCCCCACTAAATGGGGTTGCGCGCATCGACCAGTACCATCCTTGAGCTTCTCCGACTTTCGGAAGGGTTAGGGTTAGGGTTAGGAATGAAAGCACATAGGAGAAAGAGATATTCTTGAATAACTTTTTTTGTGAAGGTCGGAAAGACTTGCAAGTAGGCTCTACCCCCACTAAATGGGGTAGCGCGCATCGATCGGTACCATCCTTGAGCTTCTCCGACTTTCGGAAGGGTTAGGGTTAGGGTTAGGGATGAAAGCACATAGGAGAAAGAGATATTCTTGAATAACTTTTTTTGTGAAGGTCGGAGAGACTTGCAAGTAGGCTCTACCCCCACTAAATGGGGTAGCGCGCATCGATCGGTACCATCCTTGAGCTTCTCCGACTTTCGGAAGGGTTAGGGTTAGGGTTAGGGATGAAAGCACATAGGAGAAAGAGATATTCTTGAATAACTTTTTTTGTGAAGGTCGGAGAGACTTGGAAAGTGGTTGCATCTGGACTAATTTGGGTCCTGCGGATCGATTGGTACCATCCCCGAGCTTGTACGACCTTCGAAAGAGGTCGACCGACGAAATTCCCCCAAATCTGAGGAGATATTCTTGAATAACTTTTTTTGTGAAGGTCGGAAAGACTTGCAAGTAGGCTCTACCCCCACTAAATGGGGTAGCGCGCATCGATCGGTACCATCCTTGAGCTTCTCCGACTTTCGGAAGGGTTAGGGTTAGGGTTAGGGATGAAAGCACATAGGAGAAAGAGATATTCTTGAATAACTTTTTTTGTGAAGGTCGGAGAGACTTGCAAGTAGGCTCTACCCCCACTAAATGGGGTAGCGCGCATCGATCGGTACCATCCTTGAGCTTCTCCGACTTTCGGAAGGGTTAGGGTTAGGGTTAGGGATGAAAGCACATAGGAGAAAGAGATATTCTTGAATAACTTTTTTTGTGAAGGTCGGAGAGACTTGGAAAGTGGTTGCATCTGGACTAATTTGGGTCCTGCGGATCGATTGGTACCATCCCCGAGCTTGTACGACCTTCGAAAGAGGTCGACCGACGAAATTCCCCCAAATCTGAGGAGATATTCTTGAATAACTTTTTTTGTGAAGGTCGGAGAGACTTGCAAGTAGGCTCTACCCCCACTAAATGGGGTTGCGCGCATCGATCGGTACCATCCTTGAGCTTCTCCGACTTTCGGAAGGGTTAGGGTTAGGGATGAAAGCACATAGGAGAAAGAGATATTCTTGAATAACTTTTTTTGTGAAGGTCGGAGAGACTTGCAAGTAGGCTCTACCCCCACTAAATGGGGTAGCGCGCATCGATCGGTACCATCCTTGAGCTTCTCCGACTTTCGGAAGGGTTAGGGTTAGGGTTAGGGATGAAAGCACATAGGAGAAAGAGATATTCTTGAATAACTTTTTTTGTGAAGGTCGGAGAGACTTGGAAAGTGGTTGCATCTGGACTAATTTGGGTCCTGCGGATCGATTGGTACCATCCCCGAGCTTGTACGACCTTCGGAAGAGGTCGACCGACGAAATTCCCCCAAATCTGAGGAGATATTCTTGAATAACTTTTTTTGTGAAGGTCGGAGAGACTTGCAAGTAGGCTCTACCCCCACTAAATGGGGTTGCGCGCATCGATCAGTACCATCCTTGAGCTTCTCCGACTTTCGGAAGGGTTAGGGTTAGGGTTAGGGATGAAAGCACATAGGAGAAAGAGATATTCTTGAATAACTTTTTTTGTGAAGGTCGGAGAGACTTGCAAGTAGGCTTTACCCCCACTAAATGGGGTAGCGCGCATCGATCGGTACCATCCTTGAGCTTCTCCGACTTTCGGAAGGGTTAGGGTTAGGGTTAGGGATGAAAGCACATAGGAGAAAGAGATATTCTTGAATAACGTTTTTTGTGAAGGTCGGAGAGACTTGCAAGTAGGCTCTACCCCCACTAAATGGGGTAGCGCGCATCGATCGGTACCATCCTTGAGCTTCTCCGACTTTCGGAAGGGTTAGGGTTAGGGTTAGGGATGAAAGCACATAGGAGAAAGAGATATTCTTGAATAACTTTTTTTGTGAAGGTCGGAGAGACTTGGAAAGTGGTTGCATCTGGACTAATTTGGGTCCTGCGGATCGATTGGTACCATCCCCGAGCTTGTACGACCTTCGGAAGAGGTCTACCGACGAAATTCCCCCAAATCTGAGGAGATATTCTTGAATAACTTTTTTTGTGAAGGTCGGAGAGACTTGCAAGTAGGCTCTACCCCCACTAAATGGGGTAGCGCGCATCGATCGGTACCATCCTTGAGCTTCTCCGACTTTCGGAAGGGTTAGGGTTAGGGTTAGGGATGAAAGCACATAGGAGAAAGAGATATTCTTGAATAACTTTTTTTGTGAAGGTCCGAGAGACTTGCAAGTAGGCTCTACCCCCACTAAATGGGGTAGCGCGCATCGATCGGTACCATTCTTGAGCTTCTCCGACTTTCGGAAGGGTTAGGGTTAGGGTTAGGGATGAAAGCACATAGGAGAAAGAGATATTCTTGAATAACTTTTTTTGTGAAGGTCGGAGAGACTTGGAAAGTGGTTGCATCTGGACTAATTTGGGTCCTGCGGATCGATTGGTACCATCCCCGAGCTTGTACGACCTTCGGAAGAGGTCGACCGACGAAATTCCCCCAAATCTGAGGAGATATTCTTGAATAACTTTTTTTGTGAAGGTCGGAGAGACTTGCAAGTAGGCTCTACCCCCACTAAATGGGGTTGCGCGCATCGACCAGTACCATCCTTGAGCTTCTCCGACTTTCGGAAGGGTTAGGGTTAGGGTTAGGGATGAAAGCACATAGGAGAAAGAGATATTCTTGAATAACTTTTTTTGTGAAGGTCGGAAAGACTTGCAAGTAGGCTCTACCCCCACTAAATGGGGTAGCGCGCATCGATCGGTACCATCCTTGAGCTTCTCCGACTTTCGGAAGGGTTAGGGTTAGGGTTAGGGATGAAAGCACATAGGAGAAAGAGATATTCTTGAATAACTTTTTTTGTGAAGGTCGGAGAGACTTGCAAGTAGGCTCTACCCCCACTAAATGGGGTAGCGCGCATCGATCGGTACCATCCTTGAGCTTCTCCGACTTTCGGAAGGGTTAGGGTTAGGGTTAGGGATGAAAGCACATAGGAGAAAGAGATATTCTTGAATAACTTTTTTTGTGAAGGTCGGAGAGACTTGGAAAGTGGTTGCATCTGGACTAATTTGGGTCCTGCGGATCGATTGGTACCATCCCCGAGCTTGTACGACCTTCGAAAGAGGTCGACCGACGAAATTCCCCCAAATCTGAGGAGATATTCTTGAATAACTTTTTTTGTGAAGGTCGGAAAGACTTGCAAGTAGGCTCTACCCCCACTAAATGGGGTAGCGCGCATCGATCGGTACCATCCTTGAGCTTCTCCGACTTTCGGAAGGGTTAGGGTTAGGGTTAGGGATGAAAGCACATAGGAGAAAGAGATATTCTTGAATAACTTTTTTTGTGAAGGTCGGAGAGACTTGCAAGTAGGCTATACCCCCACTAAATGGGGTAGCGCGCATCGATCGGTACCATCCTTGAGCTTCTCCGACTTTCGGAAGGGTTAGGGTTAGGGTTAGGGATGAAAGCACATAGGAGAAAGAGATATTCTTGAATAACTTTTTTTGTGAAGGTCGGAGAGACTTGGAAAGTGGTTGCATCTGGACTAATTTGGGTCCTGCGGATCGATTGGTACCATCCCCGAGCTTGTACGACCTTCGAAAGAGGTCGACCGACGAAATTCCCCCAAATCTGAGGAGATATTCTTGAATAACTTTTTTTGTGAAGGTCGGAGAGACTTGCAATTAGGCTCTACCCCCACTAAATGGGGTTGCGCGCATCGATCGGTACCATCCTTGAGCTTCTCCGACTTTCGGAAGGGTTAGGGTTAGGGTTAGGGATGAAAGCACATAGGAGAAAGAGATATTCTTGAATAACTTTTTTTGTGAAGGTCGGAGAGACTTGCAAGTAGGCTCTACCCCCACTAAATGGGGTAGCGCGCATCGATCGGTACCATCCTTGAGCTTCTCCGACTTTCGGAAGGGTTAGGGTTAGGGTTAGGGATGAAAGCACATAGGAGAAAGAGATATTCTTGAATAACTTTTTTTGTGAAGGTCGGAGAGACTTGAAAAGTGGTTGCATCTGGACTAATTTGGGTCCTGCGGATCGATTGGTACCATCCCCGAGCTTGTACGACCTTCGGAAGAGGTCTACCGACGAAATTCCCCCAAATCTGAGGAGATATTCTTGAATAACTTTTTTTGTGAAGGTCGGAGAGACTTGCAAGTAGGCTCTACCCCCACTAAATGGGGTAGCGCGCATCGATCGGTACCATCCTTGAGCTTCTCCGACTTTCGGAAGGGTTAGGGTTAGGGTTAGGGATGAAAGCACATAGGAGAAAGAGATATTCTTGAATAACTTTTTTTGTGAAGGTCCGAGAGACTTGCAAGTAGGCTCTACCCCCACTAAATGGGGTAGCGCGCATCGATCGGTACCATTCTTGAGCTTCTCCGACTTTCGGAAGGGTTAGGGTTAGGGTTAGGGATGAAAGCACATAGGAGAAAGAGATATTCTTGAATAACTTTTTTTGTGAAGGTCGGAGAGACTTGAAAAGTGGTTGCATCTGGACTAATTTGGGTCCTGCGGATCGATTGGTACCATCCCCGAGCTTGTACGACCTTCGGAAGAGGTCGACCGACGAAATTCCCCCAAATCTGAGGAGATATTCTTGAATAACTTTTTTTGTGAAGGTCGGAGAGACTTGCAAGTAGGCTCTACCCCCACTAAATGGGGTTGCGCGCATCGACCAGTACCATCCTTGAGCTTCTCCGACTTTCGGAAGGGTTAGGGTTAGGGTTAGGGATGAAAGCACATAGGAGAAAGAGATATTCTTGAATAACTTTTTTTGTGAAGGTCGGAAAGACTTGCAAGTAGGCTCTACCCCCACTAAATGGGGTAGCGCGCATCGATCGGTACCATCCTTGAGCTTCTCCGACTTTCGGAAGGGTTAGGGTTAGGGTTAGGGATGAAAGCACATAGGAGAAAGAGATATTCTTGAATAACTTTTTTTGTGAAGGTCGGAGAGACTTGAAAAGTGGTTGCATCTGGACTAATTTGGGTCCTGCGGATCGATTGGTACCATCCCCGAGCTTGTACGACCTTCGGAAGAGGTCGACCGACGAAATTCCCCCAAATCTGAGGAGATATTCTTGAATAACTTTTTTTGTGAAGGTCGGAGAGACTTGCAAGTAGGCTCTACCCCCACTAAATGGGGTTGCGCGCATCGACCAGTACCATCCTTGAGCTTCTCCGACTTTCGGAAGGGTTAGGGTTAGGGTTAGGGATGAAAGCACATAGGAGAAAGAGATATTCTTGAATAACTTTTTTTGTGAAGGTCGGAAAGACTTGCAAGTAGGCTCTACCCCCACTAAATGGGGTAGCGCGCATCGATCGGTACCATCCTTGAGCTTCTCCGACTTTCGGAAGGGTTAGGGTTAGGGTTAGGGATGAAAGCACATAGGAGAAAGAGATATTCTTGAATAACTTTTTTTGTGAAGGTCGGAGAGACTTGCAAGTAGGCTCTACCCCCACTAAATGGGGTAGCGCGCATCGATCGGTACCATCCTTGAGCTTCTCCGACTTTCGGAAGGGTTAGGGTTAGGGTTAGGGATGAAAGCACATAGGAGAAAGAGATATTCTTGAATAACTTTTTTTGTGAAGGTCGGAGAGACTTGGAAAGTGGTTGCATCTGGACTAATTTGGGTCCTGCGGATCGATTGGTACCATCCCCGAGCTTGTACGACCTTCGAAAGAGGTCGACCGACGAAATTCCCCCAAATCTGAGGAGATATTCTTGAATAACTTTTTTTGTGAAGGTCGGAAAGACTTGCAAGTAGGCTCTACCCCCACTAAATGGGGTAGCGCGCATCGATCGGTACCATCCTTGAGCTTCTCCGACTTTCGGAAGGGTTAGGGTTAGGGTTAGGGATGAAAGCACATAGGAGAAAGAGATATTCTTGAATAACTTTTTTTGTGAAGGTCGGAGAGACTTGCAAGTAGGCTATACCCCCACTAAATGGGGTAGCGCGCATCGATCGGTACCATCCTTGAGCTTCTCCGACTTTCGGAAGGGTTAGGGTTAGGGATGAAAGCACATAGGAGAAAGAGATATTCTTGAATAACTTTTTTTGTGAAGGTCGGAGAGACTTGGAAAGTGGTTGCATCTGGACTAATTTGGGTCCTGCGGATCGATTGGTACCATCCCCGAGCTTGTACGACCTTCGAAAGAGGTCGACCGACGAAATTCCCCCAAATCTGAGGAGATATTCTTGAATAACTTTTTTTGTGAAGGTCGGAGAGACTTGCAAGTAGGCTCTACCCCCACTAAATGGGGTTGCGCGCATCGATCGGTACCATCCTTGAGCTTCTCCGACTTTCGGAAGGGTTAGGGTTAGGGTTAGGGATGAAAGCACATAGGAGAAAGAGATATTCTTGAATAACTTTTTTTGTGAAGGTCGGAGAGACTTGCAAGTAGGCTCTACCCCCACTAAATGGGGTAGCGCGCATCGATCGGTACCATCCTTGAGCTTCTCCGACTTTCGGAAGGGTTAGGGTTAGGGTTAGGGATGAAAGCACATAGGAGAAAGAGATATTCTTGAATAACTTTTTTTGTGAAGGTCGGAGAGACTTGGAAAGTGGTTGCATCTGGACTAATTTGGGTCCTGCGGATCGATTGGTACCATCCCCGAGCTTGTACGACCTTCGGAAGAGGTCGACCGACGAAATTCCCCCAAATCTGAGGAGATATTCTTGAATAACTTTTTTTGTGAAGGTCGGAGAGACTTGCAAGTAGGCTCTACCCCCACTAAATGGGGTTGCGCGCATCGATCGGTACCATCCTTGAGCTTCTCCGACTTTCGGAAGGGTTAGGGTTAGGGTTAGGGATGAAAGCACATAGGAGAAAGAGATATTCTTGAATAACTTTTTTTGTGAAGGTCGGAGAGACTTGCAAGTAGGCTTTACCCCCACTAAATGGGGTAGCGCGCATCGATCGGTACCATCCTTGAGCTTCTCCGACTTTCGGAAGGGTTAGGGTTAGGGATGAAAGCACATAGGAGAAAGAGATATTCTTGAATAACTTTTTTTGTGAAGGTCGGAGAGACTTGCAAGTAGGCTCTACCCCCACTAAATGGGGTAGCGCACATCGATCGGTACCATCCTTGACCTTCTCCGACTTTCGGAAGGGTTAGGGTTAGGGTTAGGGATGAAAGCACATAGGAGAAAGAGATATTCTTGAATAACTTTTTTTGTGAAGGTCGGAGAGACTTGCAAGTAGGCTCTACCCCCACTAAATGGGGTAGCGCACATCGATCGGTACCATCCTTGAGCTTCTCCGACTTTCGGAAGGGTTAGGGTTAGGGTTAGGGATGAAAGCACATAGGAGAAAGAGATATTCTTGAATAACTTTTTTTGTGAAGGTCGGAGAGACTTGGAAAGTGGTTGCATCTGGACTAATTTGGGTCCTGCGGATCGATTGGTACCATCCCCGAGCTTGTACGACCTTCGGAAGAGGTCGACCGACGAAATTCCCCCAAATCTGAGGAGATATTCTTGAATAACTTTTTTTGTGAAGGTCGGAGAGACTTGCAAGTAGGCTCTACCCCCACTAAATGGGGTAGCGCGCATCGATCGGTACCATCCTTGAGCTTCTCCGACTTTCGGAAGGGTTAGGGTTAGGGTTAGGGATGAAAGCACATAGGAGAAAGAGATATTCTTGAATAACGTTTTTTGTGAAGGTCGGAGAGACTTGCAAGTAGGCTCTACCCCCACTAAATGGGGTAGCGCGCATCGATCGGTACCATCCTTGAGCTTCTCCGACTTTCGGAAGGGTTAGGGTTAGGGTTAGGGATGAAAGCACATAGGAGAAAGAGATATTATTGAATAACTTTTTTTGTGAAGGTCGGAGAGACTTGGAAAGTGGTTGCATCTGGACTAATTTGGGTCCTGCGGATCGATTGGTACCATCCCCGAGCTTGTACGACCTTCGAAAGAGGTCGACCGACGAAATTCCCCCAAATCTGAGGAGATATTCTTGAATAACTTTTTTTGTGAAGGTCGGAGAGACTTGGAAGTAGGCTCTACCCCCACTAAATGGGGTTGCGCGCATCGATCGGTACCATCCTTGAGCTTCTCCGACTTTCGGAAGGGTTAGGGTTAGGGATGAAAGCACATAGGAGAAAGAGATATTCTTGAATAACTTTTTTTGTGAAGGTCGGAGAGACTTGCAAGTAGGCTCTACCCCCACTAAATGGGGTAGCGCACATCGATCGGTACCATCCTTGAGCTTCTCCGACTTTCGGAAGGGTTAGGGTTAGGGTTAGGGATGAAAGCACATAGGAGAAAGAGATATTCTTGAATAACTTTTTTTGTGAAGGTCGGAGAGACTTGCAAGTAGGCTTTACCCCCACTAAATGGGGTAGCGCGCATCGATCGGTACCATCCTTGAGCTTCTCCGACTTTCGGAAGGGTTAGGGTTAGGGATGAAAGCACATAGGAGAAAGAGATATTCTTGAATAACTTTTTTTGTGAAGGTCGGAGAGACTTGCAAGTAGGCTCTACCCCCACTAAATGGGGTAGCGCACATCGATCGGTACCATCCTTGAGCTTCTCCGACTTTCGGAAGGGTTAGGGTTAGGGTTAGGGATGAAAGCACATAGGAGAAAGAGATATTCTTGAATAACTTTTTTTGTGAAGGTCGGAGAGACTTGCAAGTAGGCTCTACCCCCACTAAATGGGGTAGCGCACATCGATCGGTACCATCCTTGAGCTTCTCCGACTTTCGGAAGGGTTAGGGTTAGGGTTAGGGATGAAAGCACATAGGAGAAAGAGATATTCTTGAATAACTTTTTTTGTGAAGGTCGGAGAGACTTGGAAAGTGGTTGCATCTGGACTAATTTGGGTCCTGCGGATCGATTGGTACCATCCCCGAGCTTGTACGACCTTCGGAAGAGGTCGACCGACGAAATTCCCCCAAATCTGAGGAGATATTCTTGAATAACTTTTTTTGTGAAGGTCGGAGAGACTTGCAAGTAGGCTCTACCCCCACTAAATGGGGTAGCGCGCATCGATCGGTACCATCCTTGAGCTTCTCCGACTTTCGGAAGGGTTAGGGTTAGGGTTAGGGATGAAAGCACATAGGAGAAAGAGATATTCTTGAATAACGTTTTTTGTGAAGGTCGGAGAGACTTGCAAGTAGGCTCTACCCCCACTAAATGGGGTAGCGCGCATCGATCGGTACCATCCTTGAGCTTCTCCGACTTTCGGAAGGGTTAGGGTTAGGGTTAGGGATGAAAGCACATAGGAGAAAGAGATATTATTGAATAACTTTTTTTGTGAAGGTCGGAGAGACTTGGAAAGTGGTTGCATCTGGACTAATTTGGGTCCTGCGGATCGATTGGTACCATCCCCGAGCTTGTACGACCTTCGGAAGAGGTCGACCGACGAAATTCCCCCAAATCTGAGGAGATATTCTTGAATAACGTTTTTTGTGAAGGTCGGAGAGACTTGCAAGTAGGCTATACCCCCACTAAATGGGGTTGCGCGCATCGATCGGTACCATCCTTGAGCTTCTCCGACTTTCGGAAGGGTTAGGGTTAGGGTTAGGGATGAAAGCACATAGGAGAAAGAGATATTCTTGAATAACTTTTTTTGTGAAGGTCGGAGAGACTTGCAAGTAGGCTCTACCCCCACTAAATGGGGTAGCGCGCATCGATCGGTACCATCCTTGAGCTTCTCCGACTTTCGGAAGGGTTAGGGTTAGGGTTAGGGATGAAAGCACATAGGAGAAAGAGATATTCTTGAATAACTTTTTTTGTGAAGGTCGGAGAGACTTGCAAGTAGGCTCTACCCCCACTAAATGGGGTAGCGCGCATCGATCGGTACCATCCTTGAGCTTCTCCGACTTTCGGAAGGGTTAGGGTTAGGGTTAGGGATGAAAGCACATAGGAGAAAGAGATATTCTTGAATAACTTTTTTTGTGAAGGTCGGAGAGACTTGCAAGTAGGCTCTACCCCCACTAAATGGGGTAGCGCGCATCGATCGGTACCATCCTTGAGCTTCTCCGACTTTCGGAAGGGTTAGGGTTAGGGTTAGGGATGAAAGCACATAGGAGAAAGAGATATTCTTGAATAACTTTTTTTGTGAAGGTCGGAGAGACTTGGAAAGTGGTTGCATCTGGACTAATTTGGGTCCTGCAGATCGATTGGTACCATCCCCGAGCTTGTACGACCTTCGGAAGAGGTCGACCGACGAAATTCCCCCAAATCTGAGGAGATATTCTTGAATAACTTTTTTTGTGAAGGTCGGAGAGACTTGCAAGTAGGCTCTACCCCCACTAAATGGGGTAGCGCGCATCGATCGGTACCATCCTTGAGCTTCTCCGACTTTCGGAAGGGTTAGGGTTAGGGTTAGGGATGAAAGCACATAGGAGAAAGAGATATTCTTGAATAACTTTTTTTGTGAAGGTCGGAGAGACTTGCAAGTAGGCTCTACCCCCACTAAATGGGGTAGCGCGCATCGATCGGTACCATCCTTGAGCTTCTCCGACTTTCGGAAGGGTTAGGGTTAGGGTTAGGGATGAAAGCACATAGGAGAAAGAGATATTCTTGAATAACTTTTTTTGTGAAGGTCGGAGAGACTTGAAAAGTGGTTGCATCTGGACTAATTTGGGTCCTGCGGATCGATTGGTACCATCCCCGAGCTTGTACGACCTTCGGAAGAGGTCGACCGACGAAATTCCCCCAAATCTGAGGAGATATTCTTGAATAACTTTTTTTGTGAAGGTCGGAGAGACTTGCAAGTAGGCTCTACCCCCACTAAATGGGGTTGCGCGCATCGACCAGTACCATCCTTGAGCTTCTCCGACTTTCGGAAGGGTTAGGGTTAGGGTTAGGGATGAAAGCACATAGGAGAAAGAGATATTCTTGAATAACTTTTTTTGTGAAGGTCGGAGAGACTTGCAAGTAGGCTCTACCCCCACTAAATGGGGTAGCGCACATCGATCGGTACCATCCTTGAGCTTCTCCGACTTTCGGAAGGGTTAGGGTTAGGGATGAAAGCACATAGGAGAAAGAGATATTCTTGAATAACTTTTTTTGTGAAGGTCGGAGAGACTTGCAAGTAGGCTCTACCCCCACTAAATGGGGTAGCGCGCATCGATCGGTACCATCCTTGAGCTTCTCCGACTTTTGGAAGGGTTAGGGTTAGGGTTAGGGATGAAAGCACATAGGAGAAAGAGATATTCTTGAATAACTTTTTTTGTGAAGGTTGGAGAGACTTGCAAGTAGGCTCTACCCCCACTAAATGGGGTAGCGCGCATCGATCGGTACCATCCTTGAGCTTCTCCGACTTTCGGAAGGATTAGGGTTAGGGTTAGGGATGAAAGCACATAGGAGAAAGAGATATTCTTGAATAACTTTTTTTGTGAAGGTCGGAGAGACTTGAAAAGTGGTTGCATCTGGACTAATTTGGGTCCTGCGGATCGATTGGTACCATCCCCGAGCTTGTACGACCTTCGGAAGAGGTCGACCGACGAAATTCCCCCAAATCTGAGGAGATATTCTTGAATAACTTTTTTTGTGAAGGTCGGAGAGACTTGCAAGTAGGCTCTACCCCCACTAAATGGGGTAGCGCGCATCGATCGGTACCATCCTTGAGCTTCTCCGACTTTCGGAAGGGTTAGGGTTAGGGTTAGGGATGAAAGCACATAGGAGAAAGAGATATTCTTGAATAACTTTTTTTGTGAAGGTCGGAGAGACTTGCAAGTAGGCTCTACCCCCACTAAATGGGGTAGCGCGCATCGATCGGTACCATCCTTGAGCTTCTCCGACTTTCGGAAGGGTTAGGGTTAGGGTTAGGGATGAAAGCACATAGGAGAAAGAGATATTCTTGAATAACTTTTTTTGTGAAGGTCGGAGAGACTTGAAAAGTGGTTGCATCTGGACTAATTTGGGTCCTGCGGATCGATTGGTACCATCCCCGAGCTTGTACGACCTTCGGAAGAGGTCGACCGACGAAATTCCCCCAAATCTGAGGAGATATTCTTGAATAACTTTTTTTGTGAAGGTCGGAGAGACTTGCAAGTAGGCTCTACCCCCACTAAATGGGGTTGCGCGCATCGACCAGTACCATCCTTGAGCTTCTCCGACTTTCGGAAGGGTTAGGGTTAGGGTTAGGGATGAAAGCACATAGGAGAAAGAGATATTCTTGAATAACTTTTTTTGTGAAGGTCGGAGAGACTTGCAAGTAGGCTCTACCCCCACTAAATGGGGTAGCGCACATCGATCGGTACCATCCTTGAGCTTCTCCGACTTTCGGAAGGGTTAGGGTTAGGGATGAAAGCACATAGGAGAAAGAGATATTCTTGAATAACTTTTTTTGTGAAGGTCGGAGAGACTTGCAAGTAGGCTCTACCCCCACTAAATGGGGTAGCGCGCATCGATCGGTACCATCCTTGAGCTTCTCCGACTTTTGGAAGGGTTAGGGTTAGGGTTAGGGATGAAAGCACATAGGAGAAAGAGATATTCTTGAATAACTTTTTTTGTGAAGGTTGGAGAGACTTGCAAGTAGGCTCTACCCCCACTAAATGGGGTAGCGCGCATCGATCGGTACCATCCTTGAGCTTCTCCGACTTTCGGAAGGATTAGGGTTAGGGTTAGGGATGAAAGCACATAGGAGAAAGAGATATTCTTGAATAACTTTTTTTGTGAAGGTCGGAGAGACTTGAAAAGTGGTTGCATCTGGACTAATTTGGGTCCTGCGGATCGATTGGTACCATCCCCGAGCTTGTACGACCTTCGGAAGAGGTCGACCGACGAAATTCCCCCAAATCTGAGGAGATATTCTTGAATAACTTTTTTTGTGAAGGTCGGAGAGACTTGCAAGTAGGCTCTACCCCCACTAAATGGGGTAGCGCGCATCGATCGGTACCATCCTTGAGCTTCTCCGACTTTCGGAAGGGTTAGGGTTAGGGTTAGGGATGAAAGCACATAGGAGAAAGAGATATTCTTGAATAACTTTTTTTGTGAAGGTCGGAGAGACTTGCAAGTAGGCTCTACCCCCACTAAATGGGGTAGCGCGCATCGATCGGTACCATCCTTGAGCTTCTCCGACTTTCGGAAGGGTTAGGGTTAGGGTTAGGGATGAAAGCACATAGGAGAAAGAGATATTCTTGAATAACTTTTTTTGTGAAGGTCGGAGAGACTTGAAAAGTGGTTGCATCTGGACTAATTTGGGTCCTGCGGATCGATTGGTACCATCCCCGAGCTTGTACGACCTTCGGAAGAGGTCGACCGACGAAATTCCCCCAAATCTGAGGAGATATTCTTGAATAACTTTTTTTGTGAAGGTCGGAGAGACTTGCAAGTAGGCTCTACCCCCACTAAATGGGGTTGCGCGCATCGACCAGTACCATCCTTGAGCTTCTCCGACTTTCGGAAGGGTTAGGGTTAGGGTTAGGGATGAAAGCACATAGGAGAAAGAGATATTCTTGAATAACTTTTTTTGTGAAGGTCGGAGAGACTTGCAAGTAGGCTCTACCCCCACTAAATGGGGTAGCGCACATCGATCGGTACCATCCTTGAGCTTCTCCGACTTTCGGAAGGGTTAGGGTTAGGGATGAAAGCACATAGGAGAAAGAGATATTCTTGAATAACTTTTTTTGTGAAGGTCGGAGAGACTTGCAAGTAGGCTCTACCCCCACTAAATGGGGTAGCGCGCATCGATCGGTACCATCCTTGAGCTTCTCCGACTTTTGGAAGGGTTAGGGTTAGGGTTAGGGATGAAAGCACATAGGAGAAAGAGATATTCTTGAATAACTTTTTTTGTGAAGGTCGGAGAGACTTGCAAGTAGGCTCTACCCCCACTAAATGGGGTAGCGCGCATCGATCGGTACCATCCTTGAGCTTCTCCGACTTTCGGAAGGATTAGGGTTAGGGTTAGGGATGAAAGCACATAGGAGAAAGAGATATTCTTGAATAACTTTTTTTGTGAAGGTCGGAGAGACTTGAAAAGTGGTTGCATCTGGACTAATTTGGGTCCTGCGGATCGATTGGTACCATCCCCGAGCTTGTACGACCTTCGGAAGAGGTCGACCGACGAAATTCCCCCAAATCTGAGGAGATATTCTTGAATAACTTTTTTTGTGAAGGTCGGAGAGACTTGCAAGTAGGCTCTACCCCCACTAAATGGGGTAGCGCGCATCGATCGGTACCATCCTTGAGCTTCTCCGACTTTCGGAAGGGTTAGGGTTAGGGTTAGGGATGAAAGCACATAGGAGAAAGAGATATTCTTGAATAACTTTTTTTGTGAAGGTCGGAGAGACTTGCAAGTAGGCTCTACCCCCACTAAATGGGGTAGCGCGCATCGATCGGTACCATCCTTGAGCTTCTCCGACTTTCGGAAGGGTTAGGGTTAGGGTTAGGGATGAAAGCACATAGGAGAAAGAGATATTCTTGAATAACTTTTTTTGTGAAGGTCGGAGAGACTTGCAAGTAGGCTCTACCCCCACTAAATGGGGTAGCGCGCATCGATCGGTACCATCCTTGAGCTTTTCCGACTTTCGGAAGGGTTAGGGTTAGGGTTAGGGATGAAAGCACATAGGAGAAAGAGATATTCTTGAATAACTTTTTTTGTGAAGGTCGGAGAGACTTGGAAAGTGGTTGCATCTGGACTAATTTGGGTCCTGCGGATCGATTGGTACCATCCCCGAGCTTGTACGACCTTCGGAAGAGGTCGACCGACGAAATTCCCCCAAATCTGAGGAGATATTCTTGAATAACTTTTTTTGTGAAGGTCGGAGAGACTTGCAAGTAGGCTCTACCCCCACTAAATGGGGTAGCGCGCATCGATCGGTACCATCCTTGAGCTTCTCCGACTTTCGGAAGGGTTAGGGTTAGGGTTAGGGATGAAAGCACATAGGAGAAAGAGATATTCTTGAATAACGTTTTTTGTGAAGGTCGGAGAGACTTGCAAGTAGGCTCTACCCCCACTAAATGGGGTAGCGCGCATCGATCGGTACCATCCTTGAGCTTCTCCGACTTTCGGAAGGGTTAGGGTTAGGGTTAGGGATGAAAGCACATAGGAGAAAGAGATATTCTTGAATAACTTTTTTTGTGAAGGTCGGAGAGACTTGGTAAGTGGTTGCATCTGGACTAATTTGGGTCCTGCGGATCGATTGGTACCATCCCCGAGCTTGTACGACCTTCGGAAGAGGTCGACCGACGAAATTCCCCCAAATCTGAGGAGATATTCTTGAATAACTTTTTTTGTGAAGGTCGGAGAGACTTGCAAGTAGGCTCTACCCCCACTAAATGGGGTAGCGCGCATCGATCGGTACCATCCTTGAGCTTCTCCGACTTTCGGAAGGGTTAGGGTTAGGGTTAGGGATGAAAGCACATAGGAGAAAGAGATATTCTTGAATAACTTTTTTTGTGAAGGTCCGAGAGACTTGCAAGTAGGCTCTACCCCCACTAAATGGGGTAGCGCGCATCGATCGGTACCATCCTTGAGCTTCTCCGACTTTCGGAAGGGTTAGGGTTAGGGTTAGGGATGAAAGCACATAGGAGAAAGAGATATTCTTGAATAACTTTTTTTGTGAAGGTCGGAGAGACTTGAAAAGTGGTTGCATCTGGACTAATTTGGGTCCTGCGGATCGATTGGTACCATCCCCGAGCTTGTACGACCTTCGGAAGAGGTCGACCGACGAAATTCCCCCAAATCTGAGGAGATATTCTTGAATAACTTTTTTTGTGAAGGTCGGAGAGACTTGCAAGTAGGCTCTACCCCCACTAAATGGGGTTGCGCGCATCGACCAGTACCATCCTTGAGCTTCTCCGACTTTCGGAAGGGTTAGGGTTAGGGTTAGGGATGAAAGCACATAGGAGAAAGAGATATTCTTGAATAACTTTTTTTGTGAAGGTCGGAGAGACTTGCAAGTAGGCTCTACCCCCACTAAATGGGGTAGCGCACATCGATCGGTACCATCCTTGAGCTTCTCCGACTTTCGGAAGGGTTAGGGTTAGGGATGAAAGCACATAGGAGAAAGAGATATTCTTGAATAACTTTTTTTGTGAAGGTCGGAGAGACTTGCAAGTAGGCTCTACCCCCACTAAATGGGGTAGCGCGCATCGATCGGTACCATCCTTGAGCTTCTCCGACTTTTGGAAGGGTTAGGGTTAGGGTTAGGGATGAAAGCACATAGGAGAAAGAGATATTCTTGAATAACTTTTTTTGTGAAGGTCGGAGAGACTTGCAAGTAGGCTCTACCCCCACTAAATGGGGTAGCGCGCATCGATCGGTACCATCCTTGAGCTTCTCCGACTTTCGGAAGGATTAGGGTTAGGGTTAGGGATGAAAGCACATAGGAGAAAGAGATATTCTTGAATAACTTTTTTTGTGAAGGTCGGAGAGACTTGAAAAGTGGTTGCATCTGGACTAATTTGGGTCCTGCGGATCGATTGGTACCATCCCCGAGCTTGTACGACCTTCGGAAGAGGTCGACCGACGAAATTCCCCCAAATCTGAGGAGATATTCTTGAATAACTTTTTTTGTGAAGGTCGGAGAGACTTGCAAGTAGGCTCTACCCCCACTAAATGGGGTAGCGCGCATCGATCGGTACCATCCTTGAGCTTCTCCGACTTTCGGAAGGGTTAGGGTTAGGGTTAGGGATGAAAGCACATAGGAGAAAGAGATATTCTTGAATAACTTTTTTTGTGAAGGTCGGAGAGACTTGCAAGTAGGCTCTACCCCCACTAAATGGGGTAGCGCGCATCGATCGGTACCATCCTTGAGCTTCTCCGACTTTCGGAAGGGTTAGGGTTAGGGTTAGGGATGAAAGCACATAGGAGAAAGAGATATTCTTGAATAACTTTTTTTGTGAAGGTCGGAGAGACTTGAAAAGTGGTTGCATCTGGACTAATTTGGGTCCTGCGGATCGATTGGTACCATCCCCGAGCTTGTACGACCTTCGGAAGAGGTCGACCGACGAAATTCCCCCAAATCTGAGGAGATATTCTTGAATAACTTTTTTTGTGAAGGTCGGAGAGACTTGCAAGTAGGCTCTACCCCCACTAAATGGGGTTGCGCGCATCGACCAGTACCATCCTTGAGCTTCTCCGACTTTCGGAAGGGTTAGGGTTAGGGTTAGGGATGAAAGCACATAGGAGAAAGAGATATTCTTGAATAACTTTTTTTGTGAAGGTCGGAGAGACTTGCAAGTAGGCTCTACCCCCACTAAATGGGGTAGCGCACATCGATCGGTACCATCCTTGAGCTTCTCCGACTTTCGGAAGGGTTAGGGTTAGGGATGAAAGCACATAGGAGAAAGAGATATTCTTGAATAACTTTTTTTGTGAAGGTCGGAGAGACTTGCAAGTAGGCTCTACCCCCACTAAATGGGGTAGCGCGCATCGATCGGTACCATCCTTGAGCTTCTCCGACTTTTGGAAGGGTTAGGGTTAGGGTTAGGGATGAAAGCACATAGGAGAAAGAGATATTCTTGAATAACTTTTTTTGTGAAGGTCGGAGAGACTTGCAAGTAGGCTCTACCCCCACTAAATGGGGTAGCGCGCATCGATCGGTACCATCCTTGAGCTTCTCCGACTTTCGGAAGGGTTAGGGTTAGGGTTAGGGATGAAAGCACATAGGAGAAAGAGATATTCTTGAATAACTTTTTTTGTGAAGGTCGGAGAGACTTGGAAAGTGGTTGCATCTGGACTAATTTGGGTCCTGCGGATCGATTGGTACCATCCCCGAGCTTGTACGACCTTCGGAAGAGGTCGACCGACGAAATTCCCCCAAATCTGAGGAGATATTCTTGAATAACTTTTTTTGTGAAGGTCGGAGAGACTTGCAAGTAGGCTCTACCCCCACTAAATGGGGTTGCGCGCATCGATCGGTACCATCCTTGAGCTTCTCCGACTTTCGGAAGGGTTAGGGTTAGGGTTAGGGATGAAAGCACATAGGAGAAAGAGATATTCTTGAATAACTTTTTTTGTGAAGGTCGGAGAGACTTGCAAGTAGGCTTTACCCCCACTAAATGGGGTAGCGCGCATCGATCGGTACCATCCTTGAGCTTCTCCGACTTTCGGAAGGGTTAGGGTTAGGGATGAAAGCACATAGGAGAAAGAGATATTCTTGAATAACTTTTTTTGTGAAGGTCGGAGAGACTTGCAAGTAGGCTCTACCCCCACTAAATGGGGTAGCGCGCATCGATCGGTACCATCCTTGAGCTTCTCCGACTTTCGGAAGGGTTAGGGTTAGGGTTAGGGATGAAAGCACATAGGAGAAAGAGATATTCTTGAATAACTTTTTTTGTGAAGGTCGGAGAGACTTGCAAGTAGGCTCTACCCCCACTAAATGGGGTAGCGCGCATCGATCGGTACCATCCTTGAGCTTTTCCGACTTTCGGAAGGGTTAGGGTTAGGGTTAGGGATGAAAGCACATAGGAGAAAGAGATATTCTTGAATAACTTTTTTTGTGAAGGTCGGAGAGACTTGGAAAGTGGTTGCATCTGGACTAATTTGGGTCCTGCGGATCGATTGGTACCATCCCCGAGCTTGTACGACCTTCGGAAGAGGTCGACCGACGAAATTCCCCCAAATCTGAGGAGATATTCTTGAATAACTTTTTTTGTGAAGGTCGGAGAGACTTGCAAGTAGGCTCTACCCCCACTAAATGGGGTAGCGCGCATCGATCGGTACCATCCTTGAGCTTCTCCGACTTTCGGAAGGGTTAGGGTTAGGGTTAGGGATGAAAGCACATAGGAGAAAGAGATATTCTTGAATAACGTTTTTTGTGAAGGTCGGAGAGACTTGCAAGTAGGCTCTACCCCCACTAAATGGGGTAGCGCGCATCGATCGGTACCATCCTTGAGCTTCTCCGACTTTCGGAAGGGTTAGGGTTAGGGTTAGGGATGAAAGCACATAGGAGAAAGAGATATTCTTGAATAACTTTTTTTGTGAAGGTCGGAGAGACTTGGTAAGTGGTTGCATCTGGACTAATTTGGGTCCTGCGGATCGATTGGTACCATCCCCGAGCTTGTACGACCTTCGGAAGAGGTCGACCGACGAAATTCCCCCAAATCTGAGGAGATATTCTTGAATAACTTTTTTTGTGAAGGTCGGAGAGACTTGCAAGTAGGCTCTACCCCCACTAAATGGGGTAGCGCGCATCGATCGGTACCATCCTTGAGCTTCTCCGACTTTCGGAAGGGTTAGGGTTAGGGTTAGGGATGAAAGCACATAGGAGAAAGAGATATTCTTGAATAACTTTTTTTGTGAAGGTCCGAGAGACTTGCAAGTAGGCTCTACCCCCACTAAATGGGGTAGCGCGCATCGATCGGTACCATCCTTGAGCTTCTCCGACTTTCGGAAGGGTTAGGGTTAGGGTTAGGGATGAAAGCACATAGGAGAAAGAGATATTCTTGAATAACTTTTTTTGTGAAGGTCGGAGAGACTTGAAAAGTGGTTGCATCTGGACTAATTTGGGTCCTGCGGATCGATTGGTACCATCCCCGAGCTTGTACGACCTTCGGAAGAGGTCGACCGACGAAATTCCCCCAAATCTGAGGAGATATTCTTGAATAACTTTTTTTGTGAAGGTCGGAGAGACTTGCAAGTAGGCTCTACCCCCACTAAATGGGGTTGCGCGCATCGACCAGTACCATCCTTGAGCTTCTCCGACTTTCGGAAGGGTTAGGGTTAGGGTTAGGGATGAAAGCACATAGGAGAAAGAGATATTCTTGAATAACTTTTTTTGTGAAGGTCGGAGAGACTTGCAAGTAGGCTCTACCCCCACTAAATGGGGTAGCGCACATCGATCGGTACCATCCTTGAGCTTCTCCGACTTTCGGAAGGGTTAGGGTTAGGGATGAAAGCACATAGGAGAAAGAGATATTCTTGAATAACTTTTTTTGTGAAGGTCGGAGAGACTTGCAAGTAGGCTCTACCCCCACTAAATGGGGTAGCGCGCATCGATCGGTACCATCCTTGAGCTTCTCCGACTTTTGGAAGGGTTAGGGTTAGGGTTAGGGATGAAAGCACATAGGAGAAAGAGATATTCTTGAATAACTTTTTTTGTGAAGGTCGGAGAGACTTGCAAGTAGGCTCTACCCCCACTAAATGGGGTAGCGCGCATCGATCGGTACCATCCTTGAGCTTCTCCGACTTTCGGAAGGATTAGGGTTAGGGTTAGGGATGAAAGCACATAGGAGAAAGAGATATTCTTGAATAACTTTTTTTGTGAAGGTCGGAGAGACTTGAAAAGTGGTTGCATCTGGACTAATTTGGGTCCTGCGGATCGATTGGTACCATCCCCGAGCTTGTACGACCTTCGGAAGAGGTCGACCGACGAAATTCCCCCAAATCTGAGGAGATATTCTTGAATAACTTTTTTTGTGAAGGTCGGAGAGACTTGCAAGTAGGCTCTACCCCCACTAAATGGGGTAGCGCGCATCGATCGGTACCATCCTTGAGCTTCTCCGACTTTCGGAAGGGTTAGGGTTAGGGTTAGGGATGAAAGCACATAGGAGAAAGAGATATTCTTGAATAACTTTTTTTGTGAAGGTCGGAGAGACTTGCAAGTAGGCTCTACCCCCACTAAATGGGGTAGCGCGCATCGATCGGTACCATCCTTGAGCTTCTCCGACTTTCGGAAGGGTTAGGGTTAGGGTTAGGGATGAAAGCACATAGGAGAAAGAGATATTCTTGAATAACTTTTTTTGTGAAGGTCGGAGAGACTTGAAAAGTGGTTGCATCTGGACTAATTTGGGTCCTGCGGATCGATTGGTACCATCCCCGAGCTTGTACGACCTTCGGAAGAGGTCGACCGACGAAATTCCCCCAAATCTGAGGAGATATTCTTGAATAACTTTTTTTGTGAAGGTCGGAGAGACTTGCAAGTAGGCTCTACCCCCACTAAATGGGGTTGCGCGCATCGACCAGTACCATCCTTGAGCTTCTCCGACTTTCGGAAGGGTTAGGGTTAGGGTTAGGGATGAAAGCACATAGGAGAAAGAGATATTCTTGAATAACTTTTTTTGTGAAGGTCGGAGAGACTTGCAAGTAGGCTCTACCCCCACTAAATGGGGTAGCGCACATCGATCGGTACCATCCTTGAGCTTCTCCGACTTTCGGAAGGGTTAGGGTTAGGGATGAAAGCACATAGGAGAAAGAGATATTCTTGAATAACTTTTTTTGTGAAGGTCGGAGAGACTTGCAAGTAGGCTCTACCCCCACTAAATGGGGTAGCGCGCATCGATCGGTACCATCCTTGAGCTTCTCCGACTTTTGGAAGGGTTAGGGTTAGGGTTAGGGATGAAAGCACATAGGAGAAAGAGATATTCTTGAATAACTTTTTTTGTGAAGGTCGGAGAGACTTGCAAGTAGGCTCTACCCCCACTAAATGGGGTAGCGCGCATCGATCGGTACCATCCTTGAGCTTCTCCGACTTTCGGAAGGGTTAGGGTTAGGGTTAGGGATGAAAGCACATAGGAGAAAGAGATATTCTTGAATAACTTTTTTTGTGAAGGTCGGAGAGACTTGGAAAGTGGTTGCATCTGGACTAATTTGGGTCCTGCGGATCGATTGGTACCATCCCCGAGCTTGTACGACCTTCGGAAGAGGTCGACCGACGAAATTCCCCCAAATCTGAGGAGATATTCTTGAATAACTTTTTTTGTGAAGGTCGGAGAGACTTGCAAGTAGGCTCTACCCCCACTAAATGGGGTTGCGCGCATCGATCGGTACCATCCTTGAGCTTCTCCGACTTTCGGAAGGGTTAGGGTTAGGGTTAGGGATGAAAGCACATAGGAGAAAGAGATATTCTTGAATAACTTTTTTTGTGAAGGTCGGAGAGACTTGCAAGTAGGCTTTACCCCCACTAAATGGGGTAGCGCGCATCGATCGGTACCATCCTTGAGCTTCTCCGACTTTCGGAAGGGTTAGGGTTAGGGTTAGGGATGAAAGCACATAGGAGAAAGAGATATTCTTGAATAACTTTTTTTGTGAAGGTCGGAGAGACTTGCAAGTAGGCTCTACCCCCACTAAATGGGGTAGCGCGCATCGATCGGTACCATCCTTGAGCTTCTCCGACTTTCGGAAGGGTTAGGGTTAGGGTTAGGGATGAAAGCACATAGGAGAAAGAGATATTCTTGAATAACTTTTTTTGTGAAGGTCGGAGAGACTTGCAAGTAGGCTCTACCCCCACTAAATGGGGTAGCGCGCATCGATCGGTACCATCCTTG